>NC_056740.1:456702493-456834993 GCF_019279795.1 Protopterus annectens
ATACAATGTTACCACGAAAGTGTAAAGAACAAAGGAAAGGAAGGAAACAAGTAGAATGACAACATGTACACATGAAACAGAGAAAACTAAACTAGTAACAAATACAATGTTACCACAAAAGGGTAAAGAACAAAGGAAAGGAAGGAAACAAGTAGAATGACAACATGGACGCATGAAACTGAGAAAACTAAACTAGTAACAGACACAATGTTACCACAAAAGGGGAAAGAACAAAGGAAAGGAAGGAAACAAGTAGAATGCCAACATGGACGCATGAAACTGAGAAAACTAAACTAGTAACAGATACAATGTTACCACAAAAGTGTAAAAACAAAGGAAAGGAAGGAAACAAGTAGAATGCCAACATGGACGCATGAAACAGAGAAAACTAAACTAGTAACAGACTCAATGTTACCACGAAAGTGTAAAGAACAAAGGAAAGGAAGGAAACAAGTAGAATGCCAACATGGACGCATGAAACAGAACACTAAACTAGTAACAGATACAATGTTACCACAAAAGTGTAAAGAACAAAGGAAAGGAAGGAAACAAGTAGAATGCCAACATGGAAGCATGAAACTGAGAAAACTAAACTAGTAACAGATACAATGTTACCACAAAAGTGTAAAGAACAAAGGAAAGGAAGTAAACAAGTAGAATGCCAACATGGACGCATGAAACTGAGAAAACTAAACTAGTAACAGATACAATGTTACCACAAAAGTGTAAAGAACAAAGGAAAGGAAGGAAACAAGTAGAATGCCAACATGGAGGCATGAAACTGAGAAAACTAAACTAGTAACAAATACAATGTTACCACAAAAGTGTAAAAACAAAGGAAAGGAAGGAAACAAGTAGAATGCCAACATGGAAGCATGAAACTGAGAAAACTAAACTAGTAACAGATACAATGTTACCACAAAAGTGTAAAGAACAAAGGAAAGGAAGGAAACAAGTAGAATGCCAACATGGACGCATGAAACTGAGAAAACTAAACTAGTAACAGATACAATGTTACCACAAAAGGGGAAAGAACAAAGGAAAGGAGGGAAACAAGTAGAATGACAACATGGATGCATGAAACTGAGAAAACTAAACTAGTAACAAATACAATGTTACCACAAAAGTGTAAAAACAAAGGAAAGGAAGGAAACAAGTAGAATGACAACATGGACGCATGAAACTGAGAAAACTAAACTAGTAACAGATACAATGTTACCACAAAAGGGGAAAGAACAAAGGAAAGGAGGGAAACAAGTAGAATGACAACATGGACACATGAAACTGAGAAAACTAAACTAGTAACAGATACAATGTTACCACAAAAGGGGAAAGAACAAAGGAAAGGAGGGAAACAAGTAGAATGCCAACATGTTAGCATGAAACTGAGAAAACTAAACTAGTAACAGATACAATGTTACCACAAAAGTGTAAAAACAAAGGAAAGGAAGGAAACAAGTAGAATGACAACATGGATGCATGAAACTGAGAAAACTAAACTAGTAACAGATACAATGTTACCACAAAAGGGGAAAGAACAAAGGAAAGGAGGGAAACAAGTAGAATGACAACATGGACGCATGAAACTGCAAAAACTAAACTAGTAACAGATACAATGTTACCACAAAAGGGGAAAGAACAAAGGAAAGGAGGGAAACAAGTAGAATGACAACATGGACGCATGAAACTGAGAAAACTAAACTAGTAACAGATACAATGTTACCACAAAAGGGGAAAGAACAAAGGAAAGGAGGGAAACAAGTAGAATGCCAACATGGACACATGAAACTGAGAAAACTAAACTAGTAACAGACACAATGTTACCACAAAAGTGTAAAAACAAAGGAAAGGAAGGAAACAAGTAGAATGACAACATGGAAGCATGAAACTGAGAAAACTAAACTAGTAACAAATACAATGTTACCACAAAAGTGTAAAAACAAAGGAAAGGAAGGAAACAAGTAGAATGACAACATGGATGCATGAAACTGAGAAAACTAAACTAGTAACAGATACAATGTTACCACAAAAGGGGAAAGAACAAAGGAAAGGAAGGAAACAAGTAGAATGCCAACATGGACGCATGAAACTGAGAAAACTAAACTAGTAACAGATACAATGTTACCACAAAAGGGGAAAGAACAAAGGAAAGGAGGGAAACAAGTAGAATGAAAACATGGAAGCATGAAACTGAGAAAACTAAACTAGTAACAGACACAATGTTACCACAAAAGTGTAAAAACAAAGGAAAGGAAGGAAACAAGTAGAATGACAACATGGACGCATGAAACTGAGAAAACTAAACTAGTAACAGATACAATGTTACCACAAAAGGGGAAAGAACAAAGGAAAGGAGGGAAACAAGTAGAATGACAACATGGACGCATGAAACTGAGAAAACTAAACTAGTAACAGACACAATGTTACCACAAAAGGGGAAAGAACAAAGGAAAGGAGGGAAACAAGTAGAATGACAACATGGACATGAAACTGAGAAAACTAAACTAGTAACAAATACAATGTTACCACAAAAGTGTAAAAACAAAGGAAAGGAAGGAAACAAGTAGAATGACAACATGGACGCATGAAACTGAGAAAACTAAACTAGTAACAAATACAATGTTACCACAAAAGTGTAAAAACAAAGGAAAGGAAGGAAACAAGTAGAATGCCAACATGGAAGCATGAAACTGAGAAAACTAAACTAGTAACAGACACAATGTTACCAGAAAAGTGTAAAAACAAAGGAAAGGAAGGAAACAAGTAGAATGACAACATGGACACATGAAACTGAGAAGACTAAACTAGTAACAGACACAATGTTACCACAAAAGTGTAAAAACAAAGGAAAGGAAGGAAACAAGTAGAATGCCAACATGGAAGCATGAAACTGAGAAAACTAAACTAGTAACAGACACAATGTTACCACAAAAGTGTAAAGAACAAAGGAAAGGAAGGAAACAAGTAGAATGCCAACATGGACGCATGAAACAGAGAAAACTAAACTAGTAACAGATACGATGTTACCACAAAAGGGTAAAGAACAAAGGAAAGGAGGGAAACAAGTAGAATGACAACATGGACGCATGAAACAGAGAAAACTAAACTAGTAACAGACACAATGTTACCACAAAAGTGTAAAAACAAAGGAAAGGAAGGAAACAAGTAGAATGACAACATGGAGGCATGAAACTGAGAAAACTAAACTAGTAACAAATACAATGTTACCACAAAAGGGTAAAGAACAAAGGAAAGGAAGGAAACAAGTAGAATGCCAACATGGACGCATGAAATTGAGAAAACTAAACTAGTAACAAATACAATGTTACCACAAAAGTGTAAAAACAAAGGAAAGGAAGGAAACAAGTAGAATGACAACATGGAAGCATAAAACTGAGAAAACTAAACTAGTAACAAATACAATGTTACCACAAAAGGGTAAAGAACAAAGGAAAGGAAGGAAACAAGTAGAATGACAACATGGACGCATGAAACTGAGAAAACTAAACTAGTAACAAATACAATGTTACCACAAAAGTGTAAAGAACAAAGGAAAGGAGGGAAACAAGTAGAATGACAACATGGAAGCATGAAACTGAGAAAACTAAACTAGTAACAGATACAATGTTACTACAAAAGTTTAAAAACAAAGGAAAGGAAGGAAACAAGTAGAATGCCAACATGGACGCATGAAACTGAGAAAACTAAACTAGTAACAGATACAATGTTACCACAAAAGTGTAAAAACAAAGGAAAGGAAGGAAACAAGTAGAATGCCAACATGGACGCATGAAACTGAGAAAACTAAACTAGTAACAGACACAATGTTACCACAAAAGTGTAAAAACAAAGGAAAGGAAGGAAACAAGTAGAATGACAACATGGAGGCATGAAACTGAGAAAACTAAACTAGTAACAAATACAATGTTACCACAAAAGGGGAAAGAACAAAGGAAAGGAAGGAAACAAGTAGAATGCCAACATGGAAGCATGAAACTGAGAAAACTAAACTAGTAACAAATACAATGTTACCACAAAAGTGTAAAGAACAAAGGAAAGGAAGGAAACAAGTAGAATGACAACATGGACACATGAAACAGAGAAAACTAAACTAGTAACAGACACAATGTTACCAGAAAAGTGTAAAAACAAAGGAAAGGAAGGAAACAAGTAGAATGACAACATGGACACATGAAACTGAGAAGACTAAACTAGTAACAGACACAATGTTACCACAAAAGGGGAAAGAACAAAGGAAAGGATGGAAACAAGTAGAATGACAACATGGACGCATGAAACTGAGAAAACTAAACTAGTAACAAATACAATGTTACCACAAAAGTGTAAAGAACAAAGGAAAGGAAGTAAACAAGTAGAATGCCAACATGGAGGCATGAAACTGAGAAAACTAAACTAGTAACAAATACAATGTTACCACAAAAGGGTAAAGAACAAAGGAAAGGAGGGAAACAAGTAGAATGACAACATGGAAGCATGAAACAGAGAAAACTAAACTAGTAACAGACACAATGTTACCAGAAAAGTGTAAAGAACAAAGGAAAGGAAGGAAACAAGTAGAATGCCAACATGGACGCATGAAACAGAGAAAACTAAACTAGTAACAGACACAATGTTACCACAAAAGTGTAAAAACAAAGGAAAGGAGGGAAACAAGTAGAATGCCAACATGGAGGCATGAAACTGAGAAAACTAAACTAGTAACAAATACAATGTTACCACAAAAGTGTAAAGAACAAAGGAAAGGAAGGAAACAAGTAGAATGCCAACATGGAGGCATGAAACTGAGAAAACTAAACTAGTAACAGACACAATGTTACCACAAAAGGGTAAAGAACAAAGGAAAGGAGGGAAACAAGTAGAATGACAACATGGAAGCATGAAACAGAGAAAACTAAACTAGTAACAGACACAATGTTACCACAAAAGTGTAAAGAACAAAGGAAAGGAAGGAAACAAGTAGAATGCCAACATGGAGGCATGAAACTGAGAAAACTAAACTAGTAACAGATACAATGTTACCAAAAAAGTGTAAAGAACAAAGGAAAGGAAGGAAACAAGTAGAATGCCAACATGGACGCATGAAACAGAGAAAACTAAACTAGTAACAGATACGATGTTACCACAAAAGGGTAAAGAACAAAGGAAAGGAGGGAAACAAGTAGAATGCCAACATGGAGGCATGAAACTGAGAAAACTAAACTAGTAACAGACACAATGTTACCACAAAAGGGTAAAGAACAAAGGAAAGGAGGGAAACAAGTAGAATGACAACATGGAAGCATGAAACAGAGAAAACTAAACTAGTAACAGACACAATGTTACCACAAAAGTGTAAAGAACAAAGGAAAGGAAGGAAACAAGTAGAATGCCAACATGGAGGCATGAAACTGAGAAAACTAAACTAGTAACAGATACAATGTTACCACAAAAGTGTAAAGAACAAAGGAAAGGAAGGAAACAAGTAGAATGCCAACATGGACGCATGAAACAGAGAAAACTAAACTAGTAACAGATACGATGTTACCACAAAAGGGTAAAAAACAAAGGAAAGGAGGGAACAAGTAGAATGCCAACATGGACGCATGAAACAGAGAAAACTAAACTAGTAACAGACACAATGTTACCACAAAAGTGTAAAAACAAAGGAAAGGAGGGAAACAAGTAGAATGCCAACATGGAGGCATGAAACTGAGAAAACTAAACTAGTAACAAATACAATGTTACCACAAAAGGGTAAAGAACAAAGGAAAGGAAGGAAACAAGTAGAATGCCAACATGGACGCATGAAACTGAGAAAACTAAACTAGTAACAAATACAATGTTACCACAAAAGTGTAAAAACAAAGGAAAGGAAGGAAACAAGTAGAATGCTAACATGGACGCATGAAACAGAGAAAACTAAACTAGTAACAGACACAATGTTACCACAAAAGTGTAAAGAAAAAAGGAAAGGAGGGAAACAAGTAGAATGACAACATGGACGCATGAAACTGAGAAAACTAAACTAGTAACAGACACAATGTTACCACAAAAGGGGAAAGAACAAAGGAAAGGATGGAAACAAGTAGAATGACAACATGGACGCATGAAACTGAGAAAACTAAACTAGTAACAAATACAATGTTACCACAAAAGTGTAAAGAACAAAGGAAAGGAAGTAAACAAGTAGAATGCCAACATGGAGGCATGAAACTGAGAAAACTAAACTAGTAACAAATACAATGTTACCACAAAAGTGTAAAGAACAAAGGAAAGGAAGTATACAAGTAGAATGCCAACATGGAAGCATGAAACTGAGAAAACTATAAAGCGATTAAGACAAGAAATATCCCCATTAGAAGGGAGCAGATCATAAAAAATGCTTAGAAAGGTAGAACAACATAGAACGGATGAGGATAAATAGAAAGGAAAAGTACAAAATAAGCAATTCATTGACAACCTAAAATGTTTTATAGAGGACTGGGAAACAAAGCAAAAGCACTAGGAACACCACCAGAAACAGAAGAAATAGGTACATTTTGGAGAAGCATTTATGAAGATCCCTTGAGCATAGCAAAGATGCTGAATGGATGGAAGAGTTAAGCGACAGTACGACGCTCTAATATAGACGCTTTTAATTGGGAGGACGTAACTGTCAGAAAACTGAAATAAAATTAAGAAAAACTCCCAAATGGAAAACAGTGGTCTGCAATGCAGTACCTTACTTCTTGCTAAAGTTATTAACATCTTTAGAAAAAACTTTAGCCCTGAGCAAAAATTACTTGTGAGCGCATTCCAAATAGACAACAACCTGGTTTATAACAGGCAAAATGCTACTCCACCTTAACAGTGAATCTGCAAGCCATCCTAAGAAATATACACCAATAACTTTCCTTCTGACAATACATAATGCAGATAGAGTTTATAGCCATCTAGAAAAAATTCAGTTATGGCAATAGAAAAAAAAAGTAATAAAAGAATGTAATGCTCTACAGAGAGTCATCTATTGTTAAATAAAGCCATAATGGGGGGGGGGGAGTGTAAAAAGGGAAAAAATCGAAGTATGGCATGGATTAATTAAAAAATACATTCAACTACATCCCATATTCATGGATAATAGAATAATACAGATTTATGAGATATACTTGATTAAAAACTACATTCGACTACATCCCATATTCATGGATAATAGAATAGTACAGATTTATGAGATATACTCTACATTGATCAATTACATTATAGTCACTATGACACAGTGGCAAACCACTTTTCAGCTAAGCCATGGCAAAAGGCAAGTGACAAGTGGAGTACCTCAGGGTTCAGTCCTGGGGCCGCTCTTGTTTGGCATCTACTTCTCTGAAGTACAGGTCAACACTAAGGGACTCTGGCTAACAAAGTTTGCAGATGAATGCAAACTGGGAGCTATTATTGAATCCCCAAAAGATGTGGATACTCTACAAAAGGGCCTTACAGAAACAGATGCTTGGTGCCAGAGCCATGGGCTCAAGCTCAATGCCAAGAAATGTATTGTTATCCCCTTTGGGAAAAAACATGTATCCATGAATTACCACATAGGTGGCAGCACACTAAACACTGAAAGTGTGATAAGAGACTTAGGGACACAGGTGGACAGTGGTCTCACCTTCGATAACCACATCACCACAACAGTCAGGAAATCCTTCTATGTGGCACACCTCATCACGAAGGGCTTTTCATCCAGAAAAAAGGAGGTCATTGTCCCACTGTACTCATCCCTCATTAGACCCATTATAGAATACAACGCCCCATTTGGTATGTACCTCTAAAGACATCTGCAACAACTGGAAAGGCCTCAGAAATACCTCACTAAAAGAATCACAGGCCTAAAGCAGATGCCCTATGCTGACCACCTTAAAAAACTCCAGCTATACTCTGTCGCATATCGTCTACTCAGAGGCGATATCTGCTTAACATACAAGGCCATGTCAAACCCAGAGCTGTTGGACATGCTACACTTAAAGAAATCCCAATCCCTCGAGCTACACGCTCCAGGGATCTAAACCTTGTCATCACAATAAACAAAACATGCTGGAGGGATAGGTTCCTGACGCAGAGACTCCCCAGACTCTGGAATAGATTGCCCATACATGTCAAGCAGAGCGCCTCTTTGGACCTCTTCAAGAGGAACCTTGACGATTGGATGGGAGAAAGGAAATTCACCCCAGGGATTACGTCAGTCGCCCTGCTAGACAGGGGTCCAGGAAAGTAAATAATGTGGGAAGAAATAGCCAGGGAATTGTTATGACTAGGCTTGTATAGGCCCTAGGGCTGATAGCCTAGTACCAACCTATGAACCTATGAACCTATTATCCCAGGGATAAAAATTCAGAGGAAGACATTACAGGGTGATTCTTTATCATAGCTGCTGTTCTGTCTTGCCCTTAAATTGTTAAGCTGCTTACTTAATGTATTAGGTTATGGTCACAACTTAAATCTCAGAAACTAAACTTATTTAAAGACATCTCATCTACTTTTTCATGATGATCTAAAATTATATAGTTTGTCAGATGAGGATCTGAAAGTACAACTACAAATAGTTAAAGCCTTCTCGGATAATAGAAGACTTTCATTTGCCCGTGGTAAATGTACACAAGCTACATTTAGGAATGGAAAGCGGCAACACCATGAAAATAGCAACCTGGGACATGAATGTGAAGTTTGATGTAAAGGAACTTGATAAGAAGAGAATGAATAAATATCTGAGAGTAGATGAAGATCCAGCAATAAAATGAACAAATGAGAACAAAGTTTAGTGGGGAATACTTCAGAAGGCTAAAGCTAATATTGAAAACTATCTTAACATCTAGGAATAAAGTACAAACTATAAAATGGTTTGCTCCTCCAGTTGTAACTTACAGATTTGTTGTAACAGACTAGCCCCAAAGAGCATTTAATTGGTTAGCCAAGCAAAACAAGAAAAAATGCTTTATGCTGAAATAGTGCAACTGTGGGACTACATATACATTTGCTGACCTCATCATATTCCAATACAGTGATAATTCTAAATCCTGAAGAAGTCTAAGATGACATCTTTGCATAGTTTAGGGGAAGCATTTTGGAGAGGAGAGGGAATGGAAATCAAACCAGATGTAGATGTTAAGAAGACATTTATTTATTTATTTATTTGCATTTATCAACTGTAAGTGTGAAAAACAAAAGAATATAAAGAAAAGGGCAAGAAGAAAGGAAAAGAAAGATAAAGGAAATTCCACAAATTTAGTAATAAATACGAGAAACTTCTAGAACAACCAAATATTGACCAACATTTTATGCAGAGGTGAAGTGAAACCAAAAGATGAAAGGCTAATAATGATAGCCCTACATACTCATTGGTTTACGAAGTCTATAGAAAAATTAGGAGAAACAGACAAATGGAGGTTCTGTAAAACAGAACTGGAAACAGGTGCACATCCCATTTCTGGGTGTGATACACTCATGGTTGAGGGCCTGTATATGGAAAGGCACAGTAATGTGGCAAGACTAGTGCACTGGGGGTGTGCAAACACCAGAATATAGTAGTAGATGGGAAGCACTGGAAACATGAACCACAACACATTATCAACAGTGATGAAGATTGTATCACATGGGCTCACACAATACCAGTGGTTTAGAACATAGATTCAAGAAAATGAGACATAGTTGTCAAAGAAAAAAGACAAAAGTAGCATTAATCATTGAAATTGCTACAGCCATCAATTATAGTGTCTTAAATATGGAGAAACACCATACCAAGATTTTCAGGCAAAAACAAGAGCAATGTGGAAGATAGCTACTCAAAACGGTTTAATTAGTAGTAGGAGCAACAGGTCTGATAAAAATAATTTACAGTCATACTTATATATGCTACCAGCACATGTAACCCCATATGAACTGGACAAACAGGCAATTCTGGGTGCATGGGAGCTACTAAGAGCACTTTTGGCTAAGATCAAGGATTGAAGCAATACTAATCACATGAATTTTAATTGTTCCCTAATTTAGGAATATAATCCAGTCTTGTCATGGTATTAGAAACCAAAAACATTTAGAGAAATTATAAAGAAAAAATATTTTCAAAAGCAGAGACACCAGTGTTAGAAAAACAACATAGTTTCTTGTGCAAAAATATAAAGATGCAGTGTATTATCAAAACAAAACTTTTATGGCACAGCAAAACAACACATAAAGTGCCTTCAGTACAGTTCCATACAGCAAGGATATCTGCTGTTTGAGTAGGTCTCTCTCTCTTTCTGACCACTCAGTACTTCTATTGTCTGGACTCCTATACCATGAACACTCTCCAGCTTCCTCTGGGTATATCTTCCAGAACTACTGCGGTAGATATCAAAAATCTCTCCAAGAAGAACAAAACAAATTCTGTGAATGGTCTTACTTTAGCCCTCTTTTTATGCAATGTTGTTTTTTTTACTCAGACCTGCTGTAGCTAACACATCTTAGTTGCTCATTATTTGATCACTGATGTAGTAGCTTTTGCTGTATGAGTTATGTCCTGCTAAGCATGTACCAGACAGACAGCTTCCAAAGGTTAAGGGCACTTTCCACACCCCCAAACCATTACCAGCTCACATAGAGTTGAACAAAAGCAGCAGTTTGGAGCGACACCCTTCTGATATTTTCTCCTTCTCTTGCTTTTGATGAGTAATGCTAAAGGTTCATCGATCCAAGTCAGATAAGATCCCTTTGAGCAAAAAAGCATCCACATATTGTTGTGACAGAAACGGAACCTCTTCTGTGAAAATAGTTCATCTAAGGTAGGAAAAAGTGTTGTAACTGGCTATCATGTAATTTCTAGTCACTTTTTACTGAGAAGCACTTTTTTTTCACTTTTGAGGAAAATGGTTACTAAAACTAAGTTTAACTTTGTTTTTCCTGACTAAAACCTGTGATAAATTACTTTGGGATCTGTGGGTAATGTTTAAAATTATTTTTTACTCTGTTTTCTGGTAGAAAAAAAAGTTTTTTTAACACTAATCTGTTTCACTCACTGCTACTACTGTTGCCTGGTTTCCCCAGAATTCAGGCATCATTTTCGGCTTTGCCATATTTACTTTGTAACTGTTTTTCCCCTGTTCTTCGTGTCTGCTCCAGTCTCTCTGAGATTTTAAGCTAAAGTTTCTGAAATTCTAACTATAGGACTAGTGCTCTGATATTGGATTTATTTGATTGGATCCCCCTCTAGCAAGTCTTGTATATTTAGAATGGAGCTACACCCTCCCATGGTCTTTTATTCAAGGCTCTGAGAGTTGTGGGCACCAACCATAGTATGAGAAACAAGCTTTGCATCAAAATGTAAGGAAAAAACTTTTATTTAAATTCTGCTTAAATATTTTAAGTTGCAGTTATAGTGATGTTTGTGGTGGCACGTTTTTGTATTTTTCCATCTTTTTCCATGTTTTAGCCAACAAAGTTATCTGCTTACATGCTTTCAGTCTTTTCTCAGACCTTAGTCATGTGACGTCATTCACAACTGTGTGAAGATTGTGTATTACTGCAAGATATTAGCTTTGTTTATATAAGGTTCATATGTTCATAGGTAAGTACTAGACTATCTGCTCGAGGGCATCTGTAAGCCTAGCCAGAATGTGTTGGCTTTTGCCACCTACTTAGATTAGTTCCCTGTACCTCTGTCCAGCAGAGCCATTAGTTCCCTGTGCTCCTGTCCAGCAGAGCCACTGCAGTGATCCTCAGGGTAAATTTTCTGTTTTCCATCCACTTATCAAGGTTTTTCTTGGAGAGTGTTAGTGAGGGGCTCTGCCTAATGCAGATTGGAATCCTGTTCCAAAGCAGGACAGGAATCTATCCCTTCAGCATGTCCTATTTATCGTTGTGGTGAGGTTTAGATCCCTAGAGCATGCGACTCTCGGGGATTTGTTTTTTTTTTAGGTGGAGCATGTCCATCAGTTCTGGGTTGGACATGGCCTTGTATGTCAGGCAGAGATCACCTCTGAGTAAGCGGTATGCAACCGAATACAGCTGGAGTTTCTTCAGTCCAGCTGCATAGGGCATCTGTTTGAGGCCAGCAATCCTCTTGGTGAGGTACTTCTGTGGTCTTTCCAGCTGTTGTAGGTGTCTTGTAAGGTACATCCCAAATGGGGCATTGTACTCTATGATGGGTCTGATGAGTGATGAGTAGAGGGGCACAATAACCTCTTTTGTTCTAGATGTGAATTGTGATTAAGTGGGCCACATAGAAAGATTTTCTAACCACCTTGGCAATATTTTTATCAAAGGAGAGATTATTATCTACTTGGGCCCCCAGATCCCTTATTACATTTTCTGTATTTAAGGGACTACCACATATGTGGTAGTTCACGGGTACTTTGTTCTTTCCAAAGTTGATGACTATGCACTTTTTGGCATTTAGCTTGAAGCCATGATTTTGACACCAGGCATCCATCTCAGTGAGACCCTTCTGGAGGATGTCTGTATCAGCCGGAGAGTCAGTTATGGCCCCCAGTTTGCAGTCGTCTGCGAACTTGGTCAGCTATAGTCCTGCTGTGCTTGCCTGTACCTCTGTGAAGTATATACTGAACAGGAGGGGTACCATGACTGAGCCCTGGGGGACGCTACTTGTAACCGGTTTAGAGTCAGACCTAGAGACTGCAACTCTCACTATGTGGGTTCTATCTGTGAGCCAATTGGCAGCCCATCTCCTGACATATGGGTTTATGTTCAGGCTGGTGAGCTTGTCTATAATACCAGAATGGGGAATGGTGTCAAAGGCCTTAGCGAGGTCTAGGTAGGCTGTGTGTACCACCTTTCCATCATCTATAGCCTTGGTAACTGTCTCAAAGAAGTCCACCAGGTTTAGGAGGCATGGTCTGCCCTTAACAAAGCCAAACTGGGTAGGGTCCAATGTTTGGAGGTTCCCATTGTCTCTGTTAATGAGTTCCATGATGATGCACTCCATAGCCTTGCAGACCAAGCTAGTGAGGCTTATAGGGTGATAGTTCCTGGGGTCCGTTGTGGCTCCACCTTTGCGGAGTGGGATAACTGTTGCTGTGCGCCACTCTATGTGCATGTAGCCTGTAGATAGGCTGAGTTTGAACAGTGTGTTTAGGTGAGAGGTTAGTTCATTTTGGATTTCATGTAAGACACATCCTGGGACATCATCCGGTCCCATTAAAGCTGTGTTTTTGGCTTTGGACAGGGCTGTTTTAACCTGTGTGTCAGTGATTGCCAAGGCTCTACATTCTTCTGTTATGGTTATGGGCCCTTTAGGGGATGAAAGGGGGGTGAAGCTTGCACTAAACTTGTCTGCCAGAATGTTGGCAATATCAGTCGGTTCCTTGTATTTTATGCCATTCTGCACTAACTCAGAGCAGATCTGAGAGTTTCCACTTAGATTCTTGACATAGCTAAAGAATGCTTTGTGGTTATCTTTGGAGTCCTTGGCAATTTTTCTTTCAAAGCTAGCCTTGGATGATTTTATGAGGGATCGTAGTTTCTTGCTGATACTGATCAGGGATGTCTTTCCTTCTTGGGATTTTACTCTTTTCTGTACTAGTTTCCTCCTTCTATTGTATAGCTTGTTTATGGCAGGAGTCCACCAGACTGGTTTCCTTTTCTTGGAGGAGTGAGTCTTGGTTTTGCTTGGGATAGCACGATCCATGCATTGTTGTAGTTGCTCATAGAGTGCCTTTGTAAGGGATTCAGCAGCTTGGACAGCGTTGTCCTTTAGCATGGGGCTGTGAAAATTTCCACCTTGGTCTTAAGTAACATGAAGTTTGCTTTTGAAAAGTTTTTCACAGTGGTTTCCTTGATTGGGGGTGGGGGCTAAATGTGGATATCCAGAGTGATTAGTCTATGGTCTGATCTAACCAGCGAGGTGTTGACCTGCGGTGTAAAACACTGGTCGCCCATGTTGGTGATGACCAGGTCCAAT
Source organism: Protopterus annectens (assembly GCF_019279795.1). Taxonomy (NCBI): domain Eukaryota; kingdom Metazoa; phylum Chordata; order Ceratodontiformes; family Protopteridae; genus Protopterus; species Protopterus annectens. Next base: position 456,716,418 of record NC_056740.1, read on the forward strand.
ATGTTGTCACCTCTGGTGGAGTTGTTGACCAGTTGATCCAGGGCATTCGAGTTTATAAATTCCAGGAAGCGCTGGGCAAGGGAGTTAGTACTTGAGTATTTCTCCCAGTTTGGGTAATTGAAATCACCCAATATTAGGGCATTTGGTAAGACCTTCATATTTTCTAGTGTCTCCAGAAACGTGGAATGGGGGTCCTGGGTCATGGTGGGTGATCTGTAGCAAGCTACAATTTGGATTGCAGTTTAGCCCATTGTTAGTTGCACATGGATGATCTCTGATGCATTGTGCTGCACCACTAACCTGGAGGTGTGGTTATCCTTGATGAATATGGATACACCCCCACCTTTTGTGTTTCGATCCGGTTCTGTGGCCGAAAAGTATGGTATAAGTTATAGCCTGGTAGTGCTGGGGTGCTCTCTGGAGCCTTAAACCAGGTTTCTGTTACTGCACAGATATTTATGTTCTCCATACTGTGGAGTGCCTCGAGTGCATGAATTTTGAGGTTTAGACTTCTGGTGTTGAGTAGCATTGCCCTTAGTTTTTGGTTACTTGTGCTATTTACGGTGCTGGGTTTGTCTTTTGAGCCTTGCCTAAAAAGTCACTATGGGGGTGGCAAAAGCCATGGCCAATATTCAAAAGCCTAAGGGTGACAGGTGCAAGCCATCTCTTGTGAAGCAACGTGGCTTGTCGAGCATGTCATCCCAGGTGGACAGACACTGGATCCCCTTCGAATGACACCAGAAACTTAGCCAATTGTCTCCATACATAAAATTATTTGTAAAAGCTGTTTGTATTTAAACCCTGTCTGGGGCCTTAAAGTTGTACCTTCATTCACAGTTGAGCAAGACCCATGAACTGCTGCCAGATTTGATCCTCATCTAGACATTTTACATGAACAGTAATGTCTGTATAGGTTGGTGCCTTTTATTCTGTGGTGGGGGTTGAGTAGCATCAGCATTGTAAATCATTTTATGGGATTCATCCTTCAGTACTTTTATAATTGTTTATATTCCAGATTTGTTGCTAGAGCCTTCTGCTTATCATTTACCTGGTTAAAGTTGCATTCCATTGCCTTTCGGTTTCCTTTACAACTTTTGCTCTGTTCTTTGTGTCCACCCCAACCCTACTGAGACATTAAGTTAAAGCTTCAGAAGTTCTAACATTAATATCAGCTCCTTCTCTAGGACGTCTGTTTCCTGAAGCTTGCACCCCCCCAGCTTTCCCATTATTTTCTTGTTGTTTTTAAAGGTTGTATCTCTGGCTTCTGCCCCTCATGGCAATCTGACCTACAAAGCCCCTCCCTCTCCTCTTTAATTGCCTCTACTGATGCAAAGGCCTAGATAGTACATTTTATCATAAAACTACCCTTAGAATTTAAACCTGTAACTTAGTGTGGCAAAAACAAAGCCATTGTGCAGAGACACATGTAAAGCAGCAAATATTTGCACTAAACAGCACTATTATCAGATCTTAACACGATCTCTCATGGTCTACTGTTAAACCCCAGAGACCACCCGGGGAGAATTCTGTAGAACTCAGTCCACAACCTACAGTAACCCACCAAATACAGGTCCAGACAACATGGATAATCAATTTCCAAGTGTCTCCATAGCCATCTTGGTAGATATGGACATCCTGAAACAACCTGTCAATTGTCACAGACAGCCATTTAACCCTTAAAGGAACAAACACAGTATGTGACAGATGCACATACATAACTTCACTAGAGGCAAAAATATCACATGCAAAGAAGGTTGTAAAGAACACAGACTACATCCACCACGCATAATGTCCACCACACACACATAAAACATTTAATACTGAGGAACTAAAAAGCAATCTTTCTAAACCTCAAAGACCTCCTATGCCAACAAGCAGCAACACCTATCCTCAGCGATCTCTAAAGCACTCACCAAAAGCAATGCCAAACAGAGCACTTACTCCTACACCCAGTGGCTTCATTGTACAACACACAGATACCCCACTTACCAGACTGAACAAGGAGTGTACAACACACAGATACCACCCTCACCAGACTGAACAAGGAGTGTACAACACACAGATACCCCCTCACCAGACTGAACAAGGAGTGTATAACACACAGATACCCCCTTACCAGACTGAACAAGGAGTGTACAACACACAGATATCCCCCTCACCAAACTGAACGAGGAGTGTACAACACATAGATACCACCCTCACCAGACTGAGCAAGGAGTGTACAACACACAGATACCCCCTCACCAGACTGAACAAGGAGTGTACAACACACAGATACCCCCCCTCACCAGACTGAACAAGGAGTGTAGGTTCATAGGTTCATAGATTAGTACTAAGCTAACTGCCATTGCGAGACATTTTAAGCCTAGCCAATTGTCCCTTGTGAGACTCAAACCCTGCACCTTATGTTTGCAAGACAAACAGCTTAACCATTAGGCCACCCTCCCAACCTTTTTAGAATCCAACTGTCACATCTGTTGACAGGACTATTGCATACCTGTAGGGAATTTATAACAGATGTCCAGAATAATATTCATTTTATCTATAAATGAATGAAATAGTCAAATGGGAAGGGAAATATGTGGAAACCACCCCCAACCTGCATTATGTCGTGGAACCACTCCGCGCCCTAAATTATGTAGAACCGACCCAATAATGTGGTCAGAGGTGCCCAAACACCTGCATCTGTAAACACAGGTAGAATGTTAAAATCTGGACTAACTCTGTCCATGTGCTATGTCTGATCTTTGAACAGTGCCAGGGCAGTTCTAGTCACCAGTCAACCGTGCCTAAACCCGGACCAACACAGGAACACCCTGACCTACAACACACATATACCCCCTCACCAGACTGAACAAGGAGTGTACAACACACAGATACCCCCCTCACCAGATTGAACAAGGAGTGTACAACACACAGATACCCCCCCCTCACCAGACTGAACAAGGAGTGTACAACACACAGATACCCCCTCACCAGACTGAACAAGGAGTGTACAACACACAGATATCCCCCTCACCAGACTGAACAAGAAGTGTACAACACACAGATACCCCCCACACCAGACTGAACAAGGAGTGTACAATACACAGATATCCCCCTCACCAGACTGTACAAGGAGTGTACAACACACAGATACCCCCCTCACCAGACTGAACAAGGTGTGTACAACACACAGATACCCCCCTCAAAAGACTGAACAAGGAGTGTACAACACACAGATACCCCCTCACCAGACTGAACAAGGAGTGTACAACACACAGATACCCCCCTCACCAGACTGAACAAGGAGTGTACAACATGCAGATACCCCCCTCACCAGACTGAACAAGGAGTGTACAACACACAAATACCCCCCTCACCTGACTGAAAAAGGAGTGTAGAACACACAGATACCTGCCTCACCAGACTGAACAAGGAGTGCACAACACACAGATACCCCCCTCACCAGACTGAACAAGGAGTGTACAACACACAGATATCTCCCTCACCAGACTGAACAAGGAGTGTACATCACACAGATATCCCCCCTAACCAGACTGAACAAGGAGTGTACATCACACAGATACCCCCCTCACCAGACTGAACAAGGAGTGTACATCACACAGATACCCCCCTCACCAAACTGAACAAGGAGTGTACAACACACAGATACCCCCCTCACCAGGCTGAACAAGGAGTGTACAACACACAGATACCCCCCTCTCCAGACTGAACAAGGAGTGTACAACACACAGATACCCCCCTCACCAGACTGAACAAGGAGTGTACAACACACAGATACCCCCCTCACCAGACTGAACAAGGTGTGTACAACACACAGATACCCCCCTCAAAAGATTGAACAAGGAGAATATAATGGTTAGTTGCTTATCTGGTCCCTATACCACAGGTACCAGTATGATTCTATCATGGTGCTGGTGCTGCTCGGTAAGGCCAAAAACATGGCCTCCATGGGCCCTGACAATATCCTGGGATGCCTCCTAAATAGCTTGAAACATGACATATCAGGACCACTGCAGTCAGAGTCACTTTTCAACTATAGCCTCAAAACAAGCTTTGTACCATGAGAATAGAGGATTGAAATGGTTATCCCACTTCACAAGGGTGGACCATCAACCCATTAGGGAAACTACAGGCCCATTAATCTGCCAAGTCTAATATGTGAAGCCATGGAACACATGATCATGGAAATGACCGACAAGGACATAGAACACCTCCAGACACTAGAACCATACAAGGTCATACTTAATGAAACTGGTGGGCTTCTTTGAAGAGGTCGCTATAGGACTGGATAGGGAAAATGGTGCGTACTGCCTACCTAGATATGGCTAGGGCATTTGATACAATAACCCACTGGGGTATTGCCAACAAATTTATGGAACTAGGTATAAACCCCTGTATAACATGCTCGATATCTAGTTGGCTCACTGATAGGACCCAGGAGGTTAGAATTGTAGAGGCCACCTCCACAAAGAGGCAGGTCACCACTGGAGTCCCCCAGGGCAATGTGTTAGGCTGACTCCTCTTTGACATTTAAGAAATGCATTACAGTACCTTTTCAGAAGTCATCCACTTTGGGTAACTATATCACCAATAAAACACCCTAAAGGTTGATTCACTAGTCAGGGATCTGGGAACTCATGTAGATAGTAACCTAGCCTTCGACTAACATGTGATCAAGGTAGTAAGAAAATCATTCTATGTTACTCAGCTTATAAGCAAGGACATAACAACTAGGTCCAGTGTGATTATCATACTACTGTTCTCAGCCCTCATTAGACCCATCATAGAATGTTATGTCCCATTCGGTATGCACCTGACTAGACACATGCAGAAACTAGAACATCTGGAAAGATTCCTTAGAAAAAAATACTGGGAGTAAACACAGTGTCCTACACTGATCGCCTCAAAGCCCTGTCACTTTACTCAGCATCATACAGACTTCTGATAGGTGATCTCTGCATGGCATACAAGTCATCCATGGGCCCTGTTTTGATGAATATTTTGCACATTCACAAAACAAACCATATCAGAACTACAGGATTAAAATAACAAAATTTTGTTTGCAAAATAAACAGGCCATGTTGGAGAGACAGATATGTTTCTCAGAGAATTTCCGTTCTTTGGAACATGCTCCCATCCTTATGTCACCTTCTGAATCACCAACTAGCTCATAGATAGGATGCAGGAAATTAAAATAGGGGAAGTTACCACCACAAAGATACCAGTCTACAGTGGAGCCTCCCAGGGTTCTGTGCTGGGACCTCTCCTGTTTGGCATCTGTTTCTCTGAAGTAAAAGTCAATACCGAAGGGCTCTGGCTACATTTTCAGATGACTACAAGCTAGGATTAGCCTTTGAATCCCCATATGGCTTTGCCATATACCGCAGGAAGGCTTGCCCCACATGAAAAACGCATGTCAAAATCATGGACTGAAACTGCACAAACCTTTAACCTATAAGGAGAAAGGATTCCACATACTCTTAATGTTCACAGACAACTCAGATATTATCTTGAGAAAACTAAATCTTTTAGAAGTTCTGATCAAAGCCGACTGTCTTATTACCTTCTGTTATACCCATCACAATAAGCCAATTCCACGCAAAGTCAAGGCTCACTCTACCAGAGACTTAGCTTCACATGTTCATAGGTAACTACTAAGCTAGCTGCCCTTGCAGGCCATTTTAAGTCTAGCCAGTTTCTTTTTTTTATTTTCGAAATAACATATCCCATTTGGTAATAGACTAGCCTTACCCATTCCATGATCAATAATTATGTAATGCATAAGAATAACTTGGATCATACCATAGGTAATTTGAGGGGATCTGTGTATGGGATAAAGCATTTAGAAGGTGCCTCTGTCCATTAGTAGTACAAGGTCAATGCTATGGGTCTGAGGATGACTTTTATGTCAGACAGAGGTCTTAGCAGTCTATAGGACACCAAGTATAGTGATAGGGCTTTGGGTTAGGTATCTCTGTGGGCATTCCAGGCGTCACATGTGTCTGGACAAATGCATGTCAGAGGGGTATTATTTTCAATGATTGACCAAATGATGGCTGAGTAAAGGGGGGCAATGGCATCCTTAGATCTAGATACAATCCCTTTGTTTATAAGCTGTTTAATATAGATGGACTTTTTTACAACAATAGACACATGTTGGTCAAATGTTAGGTCTCTGTCCACATAGGTTCCCAAATCCTTTAAATTGGGTCAGCTCTTAGAGGCATATTGTCAATGTGATGGTTCCCTGGGGTAGATGATGTCTCAGAGTGGACAATAATGTATTTTTGGCATTTAGTTTCAGTCTATGATTTTGGGCACCAAATATTTATTTGAGACAAACCTTTCTGCAGGATGGCTAAGTCATTTGTGGATTCAATGACTTCTAATAGCTTGTAGTCATCTGCAAACGTAGTCAGGCACAGCCCTTTGTTACTGTCTTTTACTTCAGAAAAGTAGATGCCAAACAGGGGAGATTTCAGCACAGAACCCTGGCTTTTTGGAAAGGGATGGATTTTTTAATTATTCTAGAAGCAGCACCTTGGTCATCTGTACATACCTTTCCAAGCACTGCAAGCTAGATTTCTTCTCCAGGTCTGAAGATGGCTTTGCAAGGACCATTCCACAGGGGCTCCTGGACCCCATCCTTCTTCCTCCTAGTTAGTATAAGCTATGGTAATCTTCCCATATAGCTAAGGCTAGTTAGTATAAGCTATGGTAATCTACCCATATAGCTAAAGCTAGTTAGTATAAGCTATGGTAATCTACCCATATAGCTAAAGCTAGTTAGTATAAGCTATGGTAATCTTCCCATATAGTTAAAGCTAGTCAGTACAAACTATGGTAATCTACCCATAAAGCTGAAGCTAGTTAGTATCTGCTATGGTAATCTACCCATATAGCTAACGCTAGTTAGTATAAGTTATGGTAATCTAGCGATATGGTGTACTAATACGTGGGGCCATTGTTTTGCTGTTTCAGCATGTAAGGGAACGCTGTAAATGTAAATGTTAATGAGTTATTTCTCTTTGGGAGTGCTGGCTCCTTCTACTGTGTTGTCCCTACCTGTGGATATTTATTATATATAGAACTGCGAATGCCTTTAAACAGAGACTGCTCCTGGCCTAATCTCCTCAAACACTACTTTATGGATTATACTAGTCCTTGTACGCGAATGCGTTTAGTGTTAGATCTCACTGTTTAATGTGCATGATTATACCAGCAATACCAAGCAGACTTCCTTGAAGGACTGAGGATTGTTTCTGTTATCTTGCAACTGTAATTACACATGAGTATGACTGTTTTCTGCACTTGCTGGTGATTTATATCACTGATAGCCTCTATATATACATATGTTTGCATATTTTCTATGTGTTTTACCCCTATATGTAATGATGCTTAGCTTATTATTTGGATAACCTGATTTTATTTGTTTTTCTCCCACATTTTGACTTTGTATTTGCATTACTGAATGTTAAGTTTGTACTATAACACTATTTCTTTCTTCTCTTTCCCTCCTATACCAGCTTTGACCTCAAATCGACCCTGTGTTTTTGCCTGGGTTGCATTCCCTCTATATTCTCCACTAAGGTGCTCTTTGCACATTAACCTAGGACTCGCTCAGGAAACTGGTTCCTCCTATCAACGGCTACCTCAAGATTGTAAGAAAGTATGTCCAGCTAGTCATTCAGCATTACGTTTTAACCTACTGTAACTGTTCATAGGTTCATAGGTTCATAGGTTTATACTAGGCTATCTGCCCTAAGGCATTTATAAGCCTAGCCCAAATTATTGTGGCTTACGCCACCCCTTATATGAAAAAATACTGTGCCCATTAGTTTGTTGTGCCTCTGTCCAGCAGTGACCCAGAGATGATTCCCGGGGTAAACCTACGATCTCCCATCCACAGGTCTAGATTTCTCTTGAACAGAGTCAGCGAGGTGCTCTGCCTCACATGGACCGGGATTTTATTCCACAGCATAGGGAGTCTCTGAGTGATAAATCTATCCCTCCAGCATGTCCTATTTATATCCGTGCTAAGGTTTAAGTCGCTTGCTCTAGTGGTTTTGGTGGATTTGGATTTTTGAGGTGGAGCATGTCCATTAATTCCGGGTTGGACATGGCCTTGTATGTCAGGCACATGTCACCTCTGAGCAGGCGGTATGCGACTGAATAGAGCTGGAGTTTCTTCAATCTGGCAGCATATGACAGATTTTGGAGTCCCTTTATCCTTTTGGTGAGGAACTTTTGGGGTCTCTCCAATTGCTGCAGATGTCGGGTGAGATACATCCCGAATGGGGCATTGTACTCGATCATTGGTCTGATAAGTGAAGAGTACAGGGAACAATGACCTCACTAGATCTGGATGTGAATCCCTTCATGATCAGGTGGGCAATGTAGAAGGTCTTTCTAACCACTTTAGCAATGTGAGTGTCAAAGAAAGGCCACTGTCAACCTGGGTCCCCAGGTCCCTGATAACCTCTTCTGTGCTTAGTGGATTGCCACCTATATGGTAGCTTGGGGTTACCTTGTTTTTCCCGAAGGGTATGACTATACATTTTTGGCGTTTAACTTCAGGCCATGGCTCTGGCACCAGCTATCTGTTTCCGTGAGTCCCTTCTGAAGGATATCAGTGTCCGATGCACTTTCCACTATGGCGCCCAGTTTGCAGTCATCTGCAAACTTTGTCAGCCAAAGTCCTCCCATGTTGGCCTGTACTTCTGAGAAGTAGATGCCAAACAATAGGGGCCAAGGACCGAGCCCTGTGGGACACCACTTGTGACCGGCTTGGAGTCTGACACAGCGCCAGCAACTCTAACCCTGTGGGTTCTGTCCTTAAGCCAGTTTGCAACCCATCTTGTGACATATGGGTTTACATTTAAGCTGGTAAGTTTTTCTACAATACCAGTGGGGTATGTGTAGCCTTTGCAAGGTCAAGGTAGGCTGTATGGACTGCCTTTCCCTCATCAATGGCCTTGGTGACTATTTCAAGAAGTCGACCAAGTTCAAAAGGCATGATCTTCCCTTGACAAAGCCAAACTGGGTCGGGTCCAATGTCTGCAAGTCCCCTATATCTTTGTTTATGAGCTCCATTATGATCCTCTCCATAGCTTTGCAGACTAGACTTGTTAAGCTTATGGGGCGGTAATTACCAGGGTCCGTGGGCGCCACCTTTGTGGAGTGGGACCACAGTTGCCGTCGCCACTCCTTGGGCACGTATCCTGTGGTAAGGCTGAGATTAAACAGCTGCCTTATGTGCGGGTTTAATTCCTCATTTAGCTCGTGTAGCACACAGCCGGGGACACCATCCGGTCCCATTGATGCTGTGTTTTTAGCTTTAGAGAGCAGCTTTCACCTGCGCATTTGAGATGTCCGTGAGGCTACACTCGGCTGGGATAGTTATCTCTCCTTTAGGGGAGAGGGGGTGAAGTTTGCACTGGAACTGTCTGCCAGTATGTTGGCAATGTCTGTGGGTTCAGTGATTTTGTATCATTTTGGACTAATTCTGAGCATATCTGTGAGTTTCCACCCAGGTTCCTAACATAGCTGAAAAAGGCCTTATGATTGTCCTTTGAATCCATGGCAATTTTTCTCTCAAATTGGCCTTAGTTGATTTTATGAGTGCTCGTATTTTTTACTAATAATGATCAGGGTGACTTCCCTTTTATGGATTTTGTTCTATCATGTAATAGCTTTCTCCTCTTATTGTAAAGTTTGTTAATGGCTGGGGTCCACCAGACTGGACGTTTGCCCTTTGTGGAAAGAGTCTTGGTTTTATTTGGGATTGCCTGATCCATGCAGTCCTGGAGGTGTTCATAGAAGGCATTTGTAAGGGCTTCCGCAGCTTGGGTTGTGGTTTCCTCTGACTCAGGGGCCTTGAAGGATACCACACCAGTCTTGAGTAGTGTGAAGTTTGCTTTAGAAGTTCTTCACTATGGTCTTTTTGTTTGGGGTGGGGCGGGATGTGGATTTCCAGTGAGATTAGTTTATGATCAGATCTCACCAATGAGGGATATACTTCGTGTGGAGCATTTTGTCCCCATGTTTGTGACAATGAGATCTAGTATATTTTCTCCTCTCGTGGGAACAGTGACTAGCTGTTCCATGGCATTTGAATTTATGAACTCCAGGAACCGTTGGGCTAGAAAGTTAGGGCTTGAGTAATGTTCCCAGTCTATATTCGGGTAGTTGAAGTCACCCAATATGATGGTGTTTGGAGATACATTTATACCCTCCAGTGTCTTCAGGAAGGCTGTGTGGGGTTCCTGAGTTTGAGAGGGTGGCCTGTAGCATGCTACAATTTGTAGAGCAGTTTTGCCTATTGTTAGTTGCACCTGGATGGTTTCCAAGCTTCATGCGTTGCCACCAACCTGGAGGTGTGAGTATCCTTTATGAATATGGATACACCTCCTTTTGTGGAGTGGTCCGGGTTTTGGGGCGGAATGCATGATATGAGGTAAAACCTAATAGTGCGGGTGCTCTCAGGAGCCTTGAACCAGGTTTCAGTTACAGCACAGACATCGATGTTCTCCATACTGAGAAGGGCCTCGAGTGCGTGCATTTTGAGATTTAGACTTCTGGCATTGAGCAGCATTACCCTCAATTTCTTCCCATTTTTGTTTTCTAGGGTGGTAGGTTTAGAATTTGAGTCTTGCCTAAAAAGGCACTATGGGGTGGCAAGAGCCTTAGCCAATATCCGGAATCCCAGGGTGACAGGTGCAAGCCGTCCCTTGGCAGCGTGGCTTGTCAAGCATGTCATCCCAGGCAGACAGACACTGGATCCCCTTTGAATGACACCAGACATTAAGCCAATTGTTAAAGCTGATCATCTTGTCTCTATATTGTGGCATCATTCTTGGTGAAGGAAGGATACTGCTCAGGGTTAGGGTCATACCTGCCTGGGCTACATAATCAGAGAGCTCCTCTATGTCTCTTTTCATGCAGTCCAGGGAGGTACGTCTCAGGTCGTTCACACCAGCATGGACAATGACTGTGTCATATTTGTACTTGCTGTGGAGTGACTTAGCCATTAGACTGCCACTACCTAAGCAGCCAGCAGCTACCTTTCCCCTTATTCCTCCATTACCACCACACATACTCCTTGGATAGCTACCTAGATTATCCTTTCTCCCCCTTTTTCATAGCTCTCACCTGGAAGCTGCCCTATTTGCTATTTGCACTTCCACAGTTGCCCACTAGATGTCACTCTCTCCTCATCCCTATCTGGGATACTAGTTTTCTTTTCCCTACTACATTTTAATTCTTACCTTCTTAACCTACTCCCTTTCCTCCTTCCAATACCCTGTCTTATCCTCTCCTCCTAGGCTACCTTCTCTTGCCTTGACTCCCCTTGCCTTCTCTGATACTTTTTCCTTCTCCTCTGGTCTACTGTGAGTGCCCCCGCTTGCCTCCCACCCTACCCCCATATCCCACCCACCCCCAGGGTCCTACCTTTATCTCTCCTCTAGACACACCCCTTCTTTTCCACCCTATCACAACCTCACATATTGTACACTACCCACCACTCACAAACACACTTACATAATTATAACAAACCCCACTTCTCTATCACTTACACACCTAACACATTATAACACCTTCTATATACCTTTCTTTCTACAGTACCTCCATCCTAGAATATCACACTGACTCACAACTACCTCTTTAAAACATCCACTATGCCCCAGCCACAAATGAAACTTCCTATCTCCTTCTTATTATTAGTCTTTCTCATAACCACCTACTTCCTAACCTCCTATGAACACTCCCTAACTGCTTCTTTCTCACTTCCCTCTAAACATACCAGTATACCTGTAACATCCCTACCCCTTCCGTCTTACATACCACCTCTCAATCCACATACCTACTTCCCAAATACCATAGGGTACTACACTGCAAACTACTACAAACTAAAGGAAAAAAAATATTCTACAATTATAAAACATACACCTGAAAACTATCTTATATTCCTCCATCTACTACAAGATGGAGACATTCAACCCAACCCAGGCCCTCTAACCTCCAACAGAACATACAAAACTCACATCAAACCTCTCTCTCCTCATCCACTGCATCCTCTGACTTATTATCTTTAGCCCATCTCAACATAATGAGTATCTGCAACAAAATCAGTCAACTGCATGCCCTACTAGAAGTAAACAACTTTGACATCCTATGCTTATCAGAAACCTGGCTAAAGCCCTCTATTAAAGACATTGAAATTACCCCACCTGGATATAGCATTCTCAGATTTGATCGCACCTCCAAAAAGGAGGTGGAGTAGCTATTCTATATAAAACACAACTAAAGCTTACTCTTCTGGACCTTACCCTTATCCAAAACATTAATGCCGAAATAATTGGTTCCAAAATTCAAATTAACAACACTAAATCTATAAACATCATCTGTGCATACCTCCCCCCTGGAAATAATATCCCCATCTTAGAACAACTTCTTGAACACCTCTCTATAAACCTCCCTCAAGAAACACTATTTCTTGGGGACTTTAACATCGACTGGAATTCTTGTAGCAATGCTAACCCCACCTCCCACATAATCTTTTTGGTTTCAAACAACTTATTGACAGTCCAACTAGAATAAATAATAAAAGTAAAAAAGAAACCACCTTAGATTGGATTCTTACAAACTCCCCCCTACAAAACTACCAAACTGGCATCCTTCCAGATGATCTTAGCGATCACTCTCTTACTTATGTCATTAGGGCCAAAACTAAGCTAAACCTACCCACCTCACATAAAACAATATATTCAAAAAAACACTTTAATCCTGAAGGATTCCTAACAGAACTGTCACAATACAACTGGACCCCTCTCAAATATCTCTCACTTAACAATGCTGTTGAACACTTCAACTCAGCATTCCTGGCCATCCTGAATCAACATGCCCCAAAACGTATCATTAGAACAAAGACCAAAATAGCACCCTGGCTAACTTCTAATACCAAACAAAAAATTACACTTAGAAATAAATCATGGAAAAAATGGCGGTCCTCCAGAAACCCAAACGATCACCGAATCTTCAAAGAACTCAGAAATAAAACCAAAAAAGCTATACTAGCAGATAAAAAAAATTATTACCTTGAACTACAACAATCAACCAAAAAAGAACCAAAAAAGTTTTGGTCCACTATCAATAATCTTCTTACCCCAGGCAAAGTAGTTACACCAAACCCACAAAACTTAGATCCTGACAACCCCTCTTTAATAGCCAATAACTTCAACACCTTCTTTACTACTTCCATACAAAATCTAGCTAACCACTTGACCCCTGATTCCTCCCAACTGCTCTTAAATAACAGTGACAACTGCCTTCCACCCCTGCAACTTCAACCCATACCTACCTCCTACATACAATCTCTTTACAAAAACTTAAATCTACTACACCCTCAGCTGATAACCTTCCAGCTGAATTTCTTCAAATAGCAGCCAAAGCTATCGCCTACCCTGTCTCCATCCTCATAAACAGATCCATAAAAGAAAGTACTTTTCCCTCAATCTGGAAAATATCTCATATCATACCCCTACACAAAGGAGGCAAAGCCACAGACCTATCAAACTTTCGTCCTATAGCACTACTATCTCCACTAGCTAAAATCATGGAAAAATGCATACACAAACAACTACTTAACCATCTCCTTCAAAACAACCTACTTGCAAATACTCAACATGGATTTAGACCTTCACATAGTACTACCACTGCTCTACTTTCCTTTTCCAACACCATCAACTGTAATCGTAACAACAACAAACTAACCTCTTCTCTTTTCCTAGACCTGTCAAAAGCCTTCGACATGGTCAACCACACACTTCTACTACACATATTAAAATCCCTTGCTTTGGATACCTCCTCCTTAACCTGGTTCTCTTCTTATCTCGAAAACCGACAACAAGCAGTACTCTGGAAAAATTGTCTATCTTCACTACTACCTATCTCTTTAGGAGTCCCACAAGGATCCATACTAGGCCCACTCTTATTCTCTATCTTTATTAATGATCTCCAAGCATCTATCCAAAACACTACATGTATACAATATGCAGATGATTCCACCATTATTTGCACAGCCTCCACTCAATCTGAACTCCACTCACTTACACAAGCTACCTTTTCTATCGTAACACTGGTTCTCAAAAAGATGTCTTCTCCTCAATCCCAAGAAAACAAAACTACTTCTTTTCTCACCTACACACAAATCTACACAACTTAACTTTTCTATTACTGCAGGTGATAACTCCCTCATCTCCCCAGACTTATCAACTAAACTACTTGGTGTTACTATTGATAATAATCTAAGCTATGATTACCATATCAACAACACCATAAAAGCAGTTAATAAAAAATTGGCTCACTATACAGAATCAAACCCTACCTAACACCTGAAGCACGGACCACCTTAGCACAAACACATCTCATCTCGACCCTATTGTATGCCTCCTCTATTTACACTAACCTCTCAAAAGTAACCTGAAGAAACTTACGACATCCTACCACAATATAGCTCGCTTTGCCACAGCATCCCAGTATAGAACACACCACTGTCTAAACTTAAAACACCTACACTGGTTGGAACTTCCCAACAAGATTATATATCAACAACTCCTAATAACACATAACATATTATATCAACCATCTAAAACACCTGCTCTCACTAATCTTCTGAGCCCTTATAATAACCTGAAACAACTACGTTCTGCAGAAAAGCTTCAAGTCAAAACAACTCGAATCACCAATTCTGCAGGTAACTGCCTTTTCCCAACGCAGTAGGCAAAATATGGAATAACCTCCCATCACACATTACCTCTATAGGCTCCTTTGATCTTTTTAAAAAACAACTCCTTGCACATCTTAAAAACTTCTGGCTCTGCTCTTGTACCAATCCTGACTGAGAAACCTAATACCTTCTACTATCATTCTTCCTCACTTCTCAACTACAATCCTTCTCTGTGTTCTCAAACATCCTAATGACTCTACAGTTTCTACTGTTCTCAAAAAAAAAAAAAAAAAAAAAAAAAAAAAAATAATGATCTGAATGGAGTGTAGTTCTAGATATAATTAATGTCTCTTGCAATACGTAAATAGTATTTTATGTGTTCTATTTTTCTTGATCTAGACTAATAACTATCCATGGTAACTTAATATCTGTTAAAGGAACTCATAGTTAATCTTCAATTTTGTATAACCTTTGTTTTAATTCTGTGGAGCTTTTCTCCCCGGGCCTCCACTGAAAATGGAAATTATCCAGCTGGACTAGCCCGGTCAACAAATGTAAAATAAATAAATAAAATAAATAGCTAAAGCTAGTTAGTGTAAACTATGGTAATCTAGCCATATAGCTAAGGCTACTCCAGCAGTGATCATAATGATGGACATTTATTTATTTATTTATTTTTATTTTACATTTGTTGACATAGTACGATTGTGTAAGCAGACTTACCACAACAGTAGATGTTACGGTTGTGTAAGTAAACTTACCACAACAGTAGATGTTACGGTTGTGTAAGCAGACTTACCACAAGAGTAGATGCTACGGTTGTGTAAGTAAACCTACCACAACAGTAGATGTTATGGTTGTGTAAGCAGACTTACCACAACAGTAGATGTTACAGTCGTGTAAGTAAACTTATCACAACAGTAGATGTTACGGTCGTGTAAGTAGACTTACCACAACAGTAGATGTTACGGTCGTGTAAGTAAACTTACCACAACAGTAGATGTTACGGTCGTGTAAGTAGACTTACCACAACAGTAGATGTTACGGTCATGTAAGTACACTTACCACAACAGTAGATGTTACGGTCGTGTAAGTAAACTTACCATAACAGTAGATGTTATGGTTGTGTAAGTACACTTACTGCAACAGTAGATGTTACGGTTGTGTAAGTAAACTTACCACAACAGTAGACGTTACGGTTGTGTAAGTAAACTTACCACAACAGTAGACATTACGGTTGTGTAAGTAAACTTACCACAACAGTAGACATTACGGTTGTGTAAGTAAACTTACCACAACAGTAGACGTTACAGTTGTGTAAGTAAACTTACCACAACAGTAGACATTATGGTTGTGTAAGTAAACTTACCACAACAGTAGACGTTATGGTTGTGTAAGTAAACTTACCACAACAGTAGACGTTACGATTGTGTAAGTAAACTTACCACAACAGTAGACGTTACAGTTGTGTAAGTAAACTCACCACAACAGTAGATGTTACGGTTGTGTAAGTAAACTTACCACAACAGTAGATGTTATGTAGACTTAACACAACAGTAGATGTTACGGTTGTGTAAGTAAACTTACCACAACAGTAGATGTTACGATTGTGTAAGTAGACTTACCACAACAGTAGATGTTATGGTTGTGTAAGTAGACTTACCACAACAGTAGATGTTACGGTTGTATAAGTAGACTTACCACAACAGTAGATGTTACGGTTGTGTAAGATAAACTTACCACAATACTAGATGTTTGAATGATCAGTGCTACATTAGCTGTTCCCTCCCTTCATCTTGCTGTCTCTTGCTTTTCTAGGTTTTGGCGGCCAGGTTGAGGAATTTTATTTTTATTTTCCTTGCATTTGCATCTTTCAGTGCTGTACACTCTGTCTCTCAGTTGGCATGAAAGCGATGAAGGGCTTGCACCAAAACTACTGTTTCTTCTTAGCTTTGGTCTTGGTAATTAAATGTTTGTCTATTTGAAAGCTGTCTTTAAGTTTTGGAAGCTGGTAGCCAACTATGAGGTTTTAGGACTCAGTTGATGCATTGCTGAACGGTTACAGGGGCACCATGCAACCCAAAGTAGAGGATGGTATACTAGCCCTCTGGTATTCAAAAAGAAGTTGCTTTTGTTTTAGCTTAAGCAGTTAGAGAGATTTGCTTGTTACCCCTGCTGAAGTCTAGTGTAATCAGGAGCCGTGCCTTGTGCTACTTTTCTTTAACTTCATTTACCGTACATATTGAGTAGCTATCACATTTGAAGATGCTATTCAACTTTCTGAAGTCATTACTGAACCCGAAAGTACCATTAGGTTTAGGGACTAATACTGCAGAGCTGTCCGACTCACTGTTCGACTCTTCTCTTACTCCCATATTAATCACCTTGCCCACTTCCTCTTGTATTGCTTTTCTTTTTGAAATTCAGTTAAGAAATGATTTATCTAAAAAAGTTTTTCCCTGGGATTCTTTAATGCCTACACTAAGTGCTCACCATTCTGACTGAACAGACAACACAAGCATAACTCACACTTTCTTCCATCTAATTTTAGTTTTTCTTATTGATATTGTTTCAACTTTAAATATTGACAGGGATTCATGCAGACTACCACAAAGTGTAGGCCGCATGTACACTTACTGTAATCTTTTTGAGTGACTAGAAAGCACAAAAAATGTGGTTGGGATGTCCTTGAATACAGTTGATGTGCACTTAGTGCACACAATGTAGATATTTATTAATCTGGCACATATTTTTATATGTGTTTTATTATAAACATTTATGTGTAGATTTTGAAGTGGCCTCAGTGTGAAGTGTCAGCTCTCTATAACACCACAGAAAGATTTGATTTCGATTTATCTGATAATCCTTCTGGAAAGGCTGTTTAGTAATTTAATTAGTAATGAAAAATATTTCTAATCCATAAGACAAATACATTTAACCAACTGTGTGTTGCCAGTGTGTTTCATTTTAAAAGAAATTTTAACTTGACATTTGTCGACCTTACATTTTAATTTTCTTTGTCCTAGCATTGCTTTGGTATATTTCTGTTCCACTTTATCCTTGCCCAAGTCAGATTTGACCATGACGCTGTCCTGTTTACAATTACTATTGAAGCAAGTATTGTTAGGAAGTCATCCACCTTATGGCAACTAGGCAATGAGAAAGCCTCGGCACTACGGATTGAGATATGGTGCTAAATGCTCCAAACCTGGCTTAAGAAGATAGTTTTAATCCTGTCTATGCAGTCCTTATTAACTGCACATCCAAATATGTACTCCTTAAGATAGAAATAATGAGAGGAATTTAGCAGAATTTCACTACGGTGGAGTTTCAGACTTGAACAAATTATATACCATAAAGAAGAAAATGTACAACACAAGTGTTACTCCACAATGGATAATAAAACAAGGCTGGATGTGATATGCAAATCCATGAGGAAAGTTCATAAAGTAATAATCAAAAAACTGTGAATGAAGATTACCATGGTTCCTTAACTACAAGGAAGAACTTCTGTTAACCTGAATAACTCTGAAAAACATGATTTGGAGGTGGTACAGGCTGTTTTACTTTGGGACTTAAATCAGAATGGGTTTGTTATGGGAAGGTCCTGCCTCCTGAACCTGGTGAACATTTTTGAGGAAGCATCAGCTACATTAGACAAAGGTATAGTATGTTGTTCTCCATATCTGGACTTCCCTAAGTCTTTGCTGCCTTATACTGCATTAATAAACAAGTTTAAGAACATTTATTACTGTCTGCCACATCACTTGTGGGTTTCTGCAAGGACTGGGATGAGTCATTTCTCAGTATCTGCCAGATCTGCAGGGCCTAGGCTTCCGTGACCTTCAGCATTTTCTTTTCATATGTACAGGTGTCACTAATATCTCAATAAATATGCCAATAACTGCAGTCTATAGTGCATAGTCTTAACCTTCCCTGACACATTCCTTACACATTACTTACTCCTGTCCTCCATAGATGCATTCCACAAACATTACTTACTCCTGTCCTCCACAGACACATTCCACAAACATTACTCACTCCTGTCCTCCATAGATGCATTCCTTACACATTACTTACTCCTGTCCTCCACAGACACATTCCACAAACATTACTCACTCCTGTCCTCCATAGATGCATTCACATTCCACTCCTGTCCTCCATAGATGCATTCCTTACACATTACTTACTCCTGTCCTCCACAGACACATTCCACAAACATTACTCACTCCTGTCCTCCATAGATGCATTCCTTACACATTACTTACTCCTGTCCTCCACAGACACATTCCACAAACATTACTCACTCCTGTCCTCCATAGATGCATTCCTTACACATTACTTACTCCTGTCCTCCACAGACACATTCCACAAACATTACTCACTCCTGTCCTCCATAGATGCATTCCTTACACATTACTTACTCCTGTCCTCCACAGACACATTCCACAAACATTACTCACTCCTGTCCTCCATAGATGCATTCCTTACACATTACTTACTCCTGTCCTCCATAGACGCATTCCACAAACATTACTTACTCCTGTCCTCCACAGACACATTCCACAAACATTACTCACTCCTGTCCTCCATAGATGCATTCCTTACACATTACTTACTCCTGTCCTTCACAGACACATTCCACAAACATTACTCACTCCTGTCCTCCATAGATGCATTCCTTACACATTACTTACTCCTGTCCTCCACAGACACATTCCACAAACATTACTCACTCCTGTCCTCCATAGATGCATTCCTTACACATTACTTACTCCTGTCCTTCACAGACACATTCCACAAACATTACTCACTCCTGTCATCCATAGATGCATTCCTTACACATTACTTACTCCTGTCCTCCACAGACACATTTCACAAACATTACTCACTCCTGTCCTCCATAGATGCATTACTTACACATTACTTACTCCTGTCCTCCATAGACGCATTCCACAAACATTACTCACTCCTGTCCTCCATAGATGCATTCCTTACACATTACTTACTCCTGTCCTCCATAGACGCATTCCACAAACATTACTCACTCCTGTCCTCCATAGATGCATTCCTTACACATTACTTACTCCTGTCCTCCACAGACACATTCCACAAACATTATTCACTCCTGTCCTCCATAGATGCATTCCTTACACATTACTTACTCCTGTCCTCCACAGACACATTCCACAAACATTACTCACTCCTGTCCTCAATAAATGCATTCCTTACACATTACTTACTCCTGTCCTCCACAGACACATTCCACAAACATTACTCACTCCTGTCCTCCATAGATGCATTCCTTACACATTACTTACAACTCCGTGAGCAAGCATGATTACTAACTCTTTTACTGAGGACAATGTCTGATTCATAGCCAGCAGACCAGGCATTCTGTTCAACCACAAAAGGTCCAATCTTTATTACTAAGGACAATTGATAGACTCAGCAATTTGAATTGTCTTAAGAAATTCTAACAATTCTTCATATTTTCAGCACTGTATTACCTCCTCAGGGATGATTATACTTCAGATAATTGACCACAAAGAATCTGCTGCTATTCCAGACTTTATGCCTTCAGTATATAAATGGGGTAAGCTGCATTCAGGCACTGGTGTTATGACAGCTTTATATAGTTTGGCTAGAAGAAAGGCATCATAGAAGCACCTAGATTTACAAAGCATACAATAATAAGAACTGCTTTATTGTTTATGAATGAAGCATTGATAGGTTTCTTATTATTATAATACTCAAATCTGTCCTTTCCTTTTAGTTATCATTTAAGTCCTATACTATTTAAAGTTATTTGTGGGATGTCATTTACTGCACCAAAAGCTATGACTGAACATTTCTCTGTATTTAGGCTCAAGCTCTGAAATGATACCAGCTATAGATTATAATGGGTTTTGTGTAAGCAGTAACACCTCTGGTGCGCAGGTGAGCTGGATTTAACTCATGTCAGCATTAGTCAAATAGAGCACGACACATCCTCCATACATATTTTTTGTTATTGTTATTATAGAATTTATTTAATTAAAATGTTTTTTTAAATATATGCATCATATGGTGCTACATTTTTGTATTCGCTGGTGCACTCGGACAAGGACAACATGGTGACCCAATGTGAGGTTCTGTAACAGATAGCATAGAAATGATTGAAACTTTAAATAATTCTTTTGGATAAGTGCTATGGAAGTTGAGAGTTGTCCTAAACTGGTAACGGTTAGTGTGATACTAGTGAGTCCAAGGTTTAACTAGCTCTTCACTAGATGAACACCAGTGAATGGATAGTTCTGATTACCAGTGGTGATATAATACGTTTCCAATGCACTTATCATTAATACTAATTAAGAGGAATGTATTATACTATGAATCTGAAGGCAAAGGCACTGTCATTCTCTTCCTCTTTATGTAGGTTTTTAATTGCATAAAGATACATTTTACTTTTTGTAATTATTTTAAAGTAGTACATGTTACATCTCCATCACAATAAAGTTGTCATAGCTCCAGTGAAGACCTCCCTTGCAGACCTCCCAGTGGTCCCTATTTTTGGAAGTATGTCCATTTTTTAGGCTTGATTTACTCTTCATACAATTTTCTGAATTCCCCTAATCAAAGGTAATACTTGAAGTTGTCTAATATACAGAAAACCATATTACATAACCAATGTACAAGGGGCAACAATAGTTTAAGGAAAGAGATCATACATCTTAGATATCCCTTTTTCTTAAGCAAAAATAAATGAACTTGTGTGGCAGAATCTTGCAATACATTTCATTAAAGTCTATTGATTTACACTGCTGTTTGTTAATGTGCTTACGTTTCCATTATTTGTGTTACTTCTTTAACGTTTATTTCTCAGTAGTGCCGCACATTACTACTGGAGGCAGGAAGAGTTATGTACTCTTTGATACTCAGATTTTATGTTGATTAGATGGCCAAATTTTTAGCCAGGTTTCTACTTTTCAAAGGCCTTTTCTCCTATTTTCAATGTCTACAAGTTGAGCGGTATGTTCCAATGGATATCTCCCAGAACAGCACGTAATACCACAGAACAGTGTCATGTTGCTAACAGCGCCATATTGCTTTAATATATGCACAGTTTAATCTGTTGACAGTCTACAATACCAACAAAACTATTGTCCTGCACTGTCTGAAATAATTGCAAAATATGCCCTCCTCGATGAGATATTACAGTCAAAATCTTATAAGCAGCTGCCTATAATCAGCTCACCTAGTCGAGTTATGGAACTCAATTCTTAATGAATTACATGGGGCCCAAACCCAACATTTGTTGCATTTAATCAAAAGCTAAATTGGTCTTGTCACTGCATCAGATGATACTAAGCCACTGGTCTCCCTTAAAATCATCAGTAAGAACTCTTCGCTAACTCACCTACGTTTAACATTTTTTACTATAACACTCCCTCTGTCATTCTCCCCTTCCCCTCAATCTCTGTTTCTTTCCCTCACTTTAATCAGGTTCATAGGTTCATAGGTTGGTTCATAGGTTCTACCTCACTTTTCTTTCCTCATGGATATTCTCTCTGCTCACTCTCCTAACTATGAATTTTCCATACAACTTCCAACTATGCGTACCAGATCATCCCCATCGTACTTCAAGGCGCCTTCACTGCCGTTACTTCCTGCTTTTCCCTTTTCCATCATCACTTTTAAAACCACTTGGTCTAACTCCTTCCCTTATTTAGAAAGAGCATGACATGACGTTACTGCAGCATGTTGTGCCCAAGTACAGTGTTAGTATGGTGTCTGACGTGAACAAGTTATTTGTATGTGGATCTGCGAGTGTGTGTGTGTGTGTGTGTGTGTGTGTGTGTGTGTGCGTGTGTGCGTGTGTGTGTGTGTGTGTGTGTGTGTGTGTGTGTGTAACTGACTGGCAGCTGCTAGCAGTTCCAGTCCTTATTTAGAGACCCACCTTAGCCTGTCCAGGCAGAACCCATTTCCATGCCCAGTGTGAGGACTGAGGATGCTGGTGACATATTGCTGTCAGGAGGTGATTCCAATAGAGGTGTTTACATTTATTGCATGATTATTGCACCTTCCGCTACTCTTAGTACTTAATATGTTTTATGTTTATCTTGTGCTTTATATTGTATGTGTCTGGAGCTTTTTGTCCCTGGATTCCACTGAAAAAAGGCAGTGGATTAATTGTACTCTCCAGGTTAACAAATGAAAAACAAATAAATACTTACAATGCAACCAGCAATACTGGGATCTTGTAATGTATATCAAAGGAAACCAAACTGTCATCCAAGCAGTCCTTAGAGGAACTTTGTCTAGAATTCTTCTGAATAAATAAAATAAATAAATAATAATGTTGTCCCATATTTTTAGTTAAACAGAACAAGGTCAAATGTCGTTTTCTTGTAGAAGTACTACAGTGCTAAATATTGCTTCCAGGAATCATTTTAGAATACTGTGGTCTACCTCTGTGTTACTAGGAAGAGCAATTATAAAAGTCATAGCCCCAGTTGGGCGCTCTCTCATTCAGGTGTCACAGGGCAGGAGATGTCACTACACAATAGCATGATGTTGCTAACAGTGTGTACTTCACATGCATACATGTAAGCCTGCTTGCTTGAGTGAGTATGCCCAAGCATAGTGTACGAACACACACACTCAGATACACGCATACATATGCAAGCACACACACACACACACACACACACACACACACACACACACACACACACACACACACACACACACACACACACACACACACACACACATACTCGCAGATCCACATACAAATAACTTGTTCACGTCAGACACCATACTAACACTGTACTTGCGCACAACATGCTGCAATAATGCAATATACCAAAGCTGGGTCTTACTATATTTTATCCATATGCTAAAGCTCAGATCACCACCGTAGCTAAATATATGAATTAGTCACAACTGTGCAATGGCTTCTTGCTATTATGCAATGACATTTTTTAAAAATAAATGCCTTGCATTTTAAAATAACAGCATTACATAAATGTCTTTCCAGTCTCTTGCATTATCTTGCTGTGATATGGGTCAATGGAGGTAGCATTCCAATGAACTTTGCATAGCCATGTCGACAAATATGATGAACATTCTCTGTGCATCTTATGAACGCAGTTTGTGCTACTGTACATTTGGCTGCAAAATAAAATGTTAGCTGAAGTAATTTAACATGCAGGAAGGGGGGGGGGGCACTATAAAACATAAACAGTTACTCCTGGTGTGTTTACCTTTTGGCTAGCTTTATTCATGGGGGATTGCTTTATTTGAGGATACGTTTTAGATTTGTATTTTTGTTTACCAGAGGAAAAAAACTGGAAACACTTTCTTTCAGATGTTTTTGGTAAACACATTGTCTGTGTATTTTTTTTTCTTGTCTCTCCCTCCAAGTAACTGACTGGAAGCTGCTAGCAGTTCCAGTCCTTATTTAGAGACCCACCTTAGCCTGTCCAGGCAGAACCCATTTCCATGCCCAGTGTGAGGACTGAGGATGCTGGTGACATATTGCTGTTAGAAGGTGTATCCTAATGTCCACTGTCTCCCCACAACTGAATCTGCAAGCTCTGTATTAGATCTGTATTGACCAGGGCTCACTGGCATGCACAACCACCAACTAAGCAGTAGGCCCACTTGCAGCATTGAACTTGCTAGGCTGTCAAAGCTGCTATAATGGAGTCAGGTTAGGCTGCCCCAGTCACCTGGAAGGGAGAGCTGATGTTCGCACCTTCCCTCCTTGCATAGTCCCTGTAGTGCTCATGTCTCTAATGGAACACAGGTCATCTGGGTCACAGTAAAGGTTTCATTCATCTGCCCCATGATGGTACTAATGTACATTGGTTCCAAACTCATCGCTGGGATGTAATGAATTTTATTTACCAAGTAGAATGTGATGCACTTCAGTGAGAGGTAACACTGCTCCAGTGTAGAATATTAACTATTATACAATGACCCCGTATTAATATTCAAAAACGTGCACGCTGATTGGTCAGCATGCACATTGTAAATCAGAGTTATAGTAATGGAAAAAGGTCCGGTCACCCGGACTTTTTCCATTACTATAACTCTTTTTTTACAGCAACGGAGAACATAAGATCTCCGTTGCTTCACACTGTCTCGCTATGTTAAATGAGTTTAACATAGCGAGACAGCTTCAAAAAAAGCAACGGAGATTCTCTGTTGCTTTTTTAAAGCTGTCTCACTATGTTAAACTCCTTTAACATACTGAGACAGTTTGTAAAAAGCAATGGAGATCTTGCTTTCTCCGTTGCTTTTTTCAAAACTGTCTCGCTATGTTAAATGGGTTTAACATACCGAGACAGCTTTAAAAAAAAGCAATGGAGATTCTCATTTGCTTTTTTTAAAGCTGTCTCACTATGTTAAACCCATTTATGATAGCGAAACAGTTTGTAAAAAGCAACGGAGATCTTGCTTTCTCCGTTGCTTTTGCCCACAGCTCTGATGTACTGCATAGCCATACGCATGCGCAGTACATCAGAACTGCCGCAGAATACCAGACAGCTGCGGAAGGGCAGCAAGGAAGCATTATACAATGCCATTATTTAAGAAAAGTAATTATTTTTTTTCTTAAATAATGTCATTGTATAATAGCAATAACCCACTTCTGGGTGTGGGCAATGCTGGATTTACCCACGGTTGGCTTTGTTTGGCCACTCGGGCTTCACCCTCATAACCAAACCACACCAACCATGGGTAAATCCAGCATTACCCACACCCAGGCGTGGGTTATTGCTATATTATTTCAGTTCTATAGTCAGCCTTCAGCCTTGGTGACTGGGCTCCCTCACCACTGATCCACTCTGGGATGTTAATGCCAGTGAGTAGCAGGGGCATAACTCTATGAGTTGCTGGAGGATGGTCTCATGCTGAACAATTTTTTGCATCCGTTCTCTTATCAATAATGTCCCCCACCATCTCTTTCAGTTGCTGTGGAGTGACATACTTGTCACCTCCACGGCCATTGCTCACTGCATGGTCCTGAGCAGGGTTGGCTGCAATGGTCACTGCTAGTGTTGCCAGAGGGTAGCAGTAATAGAGGCAGCTGGGGTCATCGCTGTCTGTGGTGTTGTTGGTAGTGATGTAGTAGCCATTAGCAGAGAGGAGGCATGACTTGATGGTGGCATGGGTGCTGATCTGGATGCTGTTGCATGTAAATGTAAAATAAATGGACAGAAGCAGAATTAAATAAATAAATGTGTGTAATGGAAAAGATAGTGAGAAAGAGGGTCAGGGAGACAAAAGTAGAAATATAGTGAAAAAATGAAGGTAATGCAATCGATCAGTGTAGCGTGTATCTTATACGTGTTTTTAGCACTCTTTTATGCTTGTCATGTGGGATACTGTCAAATGCTTTTCTGTAGGCTATCCGTGTCATAATAAGTCTTTTCCCCTTTTTACAGTTCTCCATTATGACTTTATTTAACAACCAATTATCCTCGGTTCCATATGGCTTTCTTTTATTATTGTTCTATTGCCATGACTGAGTTTTCTTCTTAATGACTATAAACTCTGTCGGCATCAATTCCAGTGTATAGTTTATACATCGTCAGAAGGCAAGTTATTGGTCTATAGTTTTTAGGCTAGCTTGCAGGTTCACTCTTAAGTAAGAGCATTGTTTTTCCTGTTGTTAACCAGGCTGGTGTCTGTTTGGGTTGAGCATTATAAATAATTCTTACTCATGGCTAAATCTTCATGTAAAGATGTTAACACTTTTAGCCAGAAGTTAGGTGTTGCATCTGGGCCTGGGCTTTTCCAGTTAGGGGCTTTTCATAACTTTGTTTTAATCTCTCTGGCCGTTACTTCATCCCATTTCATATCCTGTACATTTAAACTTCTTATTCTTTCTTTTACTTCTTCTATCCATTCAGCATCTTTATGTTCCATAGGATCTTCATAGATATTTCTCCAAAATATATCCATTTCTTCTTTTTTAGTGGTGTTTCAATTCCTTTTGTCTTGTTTCCCAGTTCTCTATAAAACATTTTTGGGTCATCAACACATTGTTCATTTTGTAATTTTCATTTATATTTATCTGCATATCTTCAAAGTTTTTCTGCCTGTGCTGAGATTTTTTGTTCATTATTTGCAATAGTGCACAATACTTCCTGATCTGTTCGGATACTATGCTTTGATTTTATCATGTCTATGTTTCGGAGTAAAAGGTCTTTCGGCTTTTCCCAGTTAGGGGTCGCCACAGCGGAACTCCAGTCTGCTAATAATTGGCAGTGGATTTTTACTGTGCCGAGTTGCCAGCCCGACGCCCAATCTTCAAAGAAGGCACACTCATTCATGCACGCACCTTCCTGCATGTCTTTACACATCACTCGCCCATGGGGAGGACATGTAGACTCCACGCAGAAGGCGCTCCAGCCGAGAATCAAACGAGAGAACCTCTTACTGTGAGACGACAACGCTAACTGCTGCACCACCATTTTTGTTTATTTGTTCCCTCTTCTATATTCTTCTAACAGTGACCCTTCTTGTCTTAATTGCTTTACAGTTTTCTTTTTGATACTTCCATGATGGAATTCAATTTCTTCCCTTCCTTTCCCTCACTATCCAGTGTTTTTGTAGTAAGACTTTATCCGTTATTAATTTAGCTGTACAGTAATTTATCTTATTTACTTCTGTTATATAGCATGAATCTCTATGGACAGTCCTAATTACTGTGTTCATTTGTTTTATCAAACTTCTAACTTTTGGGGTTTTATTGACTTTCTGTGGTCTTTTGCTTTTATTGATCTTAATACGTCTGTCCATCTGTGCTAAATCGAGCAACTCTTGTTTTAGATCCTTTTCTTCTAAACTGAAACCACATTCTTTCTTCTCCATTTCCTGTGGGCATTCTATAGAAAGTTCCATAGCATCATAAACAAACTCAAATCATGTTACAATAAGATAGCAGATCCTGTCCTATATCAAGATCGTATAGAACTCATCACTGTGAGTGTCTCATCAAACTTAACTGGTTAGAGCTCCCACTAATACTTCAAAGCAATCAGCTCTCACCAGTGCACAAAATATTAAACCACTCAGACAAAATCCCAGTTCTACATCTAATTCACCCTCACATCACTACTAGAACCTTAAGATCTAACACCCAAAATCACCTACAGGTCACCAAATTTAACAATGAGGAAGGAAAATCTGTCTACAGCCACTCGACCTTTGGAACTCTGTTCTTGCCCACTTAATATCCAACTCCATCATTCAATTTAAGAAACTCCTTAAAACTCACTTCATGAACAACAGGCTTTGCTCCTGTCTCACCCCTGGATAACACTCTAGTATATAGCTAATTTCTCTGCACCACACTAAAATATGCTACCTTCTCAACCTACCCATAGTCCTAATATTACTACAGGATAGGAAATGTTTTCCGGTATGTTAAGAGAGCATTATTAACTGCTCATCCATTTGTCTAGTAGCTACTGTAATGAATTCCATGTATTGCTCCTCATAATTATGAATGTGTTTACACTGTCTTACCTGTTGTTCTCATAATTACTCAGAGTGTATACAATATGTGTCACTTAGTTTTACAGTGTGAGTCTGCCTGTAAGGAATGTCACAAGTAATGGCTTTTAATGTTAAAAATGAACGTAATTGGAGCTTTTCTCCCCGGGCCTCCATTGAAAATGGACCTGTATACAGTCAGATTCTACCACTTAACAAATGAAAATAAAATAAATGAATCATTCTGTCACATATTCTCTTCAGCTTCACCATGTCATCCGTTGCACTTTCATGTGGAAACTCACTGGCTTATCACTCCACAGCATTCACTGCGTCAGCCACCGTTTCTTACTCCTTCCCTTGCTGTGCAACTCCAACTGAACTTTTGTACTGGTTTCCTATGGATGGCACCAAAGTATCTTCATGTGGCAACTGATTAGCTGTTTCCCGGTACACTGGTTTCTCCTTAATTTGGGGATCCATTGCTCTAGCCAACTGTGATATTAACCAGAGTTAGATTTTCTACACTAAATCTTTCACTTTACAGGTAATCCATAACCTCAGTTTCTGTTTCTTTAACTTCTCCATTATTAATCCTCTTTTCTACTTTCCTGCTTTGTTTTCTTATTGTTTGTATTGTAACATTTTCCATATCCAGATGCCTCTGCCTGTATTTCCCTTCACATATCGTTGGTGCTGCTATTTTTGCATTGATTAGTTTTCCTTTCTGCTTTACATAAACATTGCAGCATATTAAATCTCTTTTCCCCAGGTCCATACTTCTTCCTCAGATGTCTCCTGCTCCTCCTGTTTCTCCTTACTTTGGGGACTCGTTCCATCATGCTGTGATATAACCTGTTAGACTTCCTACACTAAATCCTTCACTTTGCATGCACTCCATGACTGCAACTTCTATTTTTTTAATTCTACTTTGCTAATCTTCTGTTCTACACTCCCTCTTTGTGGTCTTATTTTTTATCTTGAACTTTTCCATGTCTGGATGCCTTTGCCTGTATTTCTCTTTGAATATCTTTGGGGCTGCCTTCTTGTGTTGATTAATTTGGCTTTCTCCTTTGCATAAATATTGACCCGTATCAGATCTCTCTTTCTTTCCCATGTCCATATTTCTTTTTTATACCTTTCAAAAGTCTCTAGATTTTGTTCTTTATATTTTTGCACTTCCTCATTTCTTTTTCCAAACCGCCCAAGGTTTCCTGGTCTATATAATGTTTTTTCATAAATCTGTTGCATTAATGAATACAATTTTTATATGAAGCTTCTGACAGTTTTTCTTGTGGAGTATTTTTCTTTCCTCTAAGTCTGGGCTTCTTGCATAATAATGACAATACATAATTTCTTTCTTATCCTCAATAGTCCACTCTATTGTCTTTGTAGCTCTTTTATGGCCTATCAATTTTTGTGATTTTTGTAGACTACTACTTCCTTTTACAACATGGGGGGCATCCACCCCCCTGGGCCTGGCCTGGCCCCACTGTAGGAATGTTTCTGTATTTTGAGGATTCTACACTGTCATTTTTTCCAGTCCTGGCACCAGTGCACATACCAGGATTGGGCAGTTTTTTTTATCCTGGCTCTTGTGCCCCCAGCTATCTTTTTTATTTTTTAACCTACTTCTGTCCGTGATATATGATGTATAAATACAGTCTATATATCAGTGTCATAGGTTCATAGGTTCATAGGTAGGTACTAGGCTAGCTGCTCAAAGGCATTTATAAGCCTAGCCGGAATGTGTTGGCTTTTGCCGCCCCCTTAGATTAGTTCCCTGTGCCTCTGTCCAGCAGAGCCATTGAAGTGATCCCAGGGGTAAACTTTCTGTTTCCCATCCACTCATCAAGGTTTCTCTTGAAGAGTGTTAGTGAGGAGCTCTGCCTAATGTAGATTGGAATCTTGTTCCAGAGTATGGGAAGTCTCTGGGACAGGAATCTATCCCTCCAGCATGTCCTATTTATTGTTGTGATGAGGTTTAGATCCCTGGAGCATGTGGCTTGAGGGGATATGGTTTTCTTTAGGTGGAGCATGTCCATCAATTCTGCGTTGGACATAGCCTTGTATGTCAGGCAGAGATCACCTCTGAGTAGGTGGTATGCAACCAAGTACAGCTGGAGTTTCTTCAGTCGAGCTGCATAGGGCATCTGCTTGAGGCCAGTGATCCTCTTGGTGAGGTACTTCTGTGGTCTTCCAGTTGTTGCAGGTGTCTTGTAAGGTACATCCGAAATGGGGCATTGTACTCTATGATGGGTCTGATGAGTGATGCATAGAGGGGCCCAATGACCTCTTTTGATCTGGATGCAAATCCTTTTGTGATTAGGTGGGCCACATAGGAGGATTTTCTAACCACTTTGGCAATGCGATTATCAAAGGAGAGGTTACTATCTACTTGGGTCCCCAGATCCCTTATTACGTCTTCTGTATTTAGGGGGCTACCACCTATGTGGTAGTTTGTGGGTACTTTTGTTTTTTCCAAAGGGGATGACTATGCCCTTTTTGGCATTTAGCTTGAGGCCATGATTTTGATACCAGGTATCTGTCTCAGTGAGACCCTTTTGGAGGATGTCTGTGTCAGCTGGAGAGTCAATTATAGCCCCTAGTTTGCAGTCATCTGTGAACTTGGTCAGCCATAGTCCTCCTGTGCTTGCCTATACCTCTGAGAAGTATATGCTGAACAGGAGGGGTCCGAGGACTGAGCCCTGGGGAATGCCACTTGTGACTGGTTTAAAGTCAGACCTAGCTCCTGCAACTCTTACCATGTGGGTTCTGTCCGTGAGCCAGTTGGCAACCCATCTCATGACGTAGGGGTTTATGTTCAGGCTGGTGAACTTGTCTATAATACCTGAGTGGGGAATGGTGTCAAAGGCCTTTGCAAGGTCTAGGTAGGCTCTATGGACCACCTTTCCCTCATCTATAGCCTTGGTAACTGTCTCAAAGGAGTCCACCAGGTTTAGGAGGCATGATCTGCCCTTAACAAAGCTGAACTGGGTAGGGTACAGTGTTTGGAGGTTTCCAATGTCTCTGTTAATGAGATAGGATGCAGCCTGGGACACTGTCCAGTCCCATTGATGCTGTGTTTTTGGCTTTGGAGAGGGCTGTTTTAACCTGAGTGTCTGTGATTTCAGGGGCACTGCATTTTTCTGGTATAGTTATGGGCCCTTTTGGGGGTGAGGGGGGTGGTGAAGTCTGCACTGAACCTGTCTGCCAGGATGTTGGCTAGATCAGTCAGTTCAGTGAATTTTGTGCCATTCTGCACTACCTCTGAGCAGATCTGAGAATTGCCACTTTAGATTCTTGACATAGCTAAAGAATGCCTTGCGGTTATCTTTGGAGTCCGTGGCAATTTTTCTTTTGAAGCTAGCCTTGGATGATTTTATGAGGGAATGCAGTTTCTGGCTGATACTGATCAGGGATGTCTTCCCTTCTTGGGATTTTACTATTTTCTGTACTAGTTTCCTCCTTCTATTGTATAGCTTGTTTATGGTAGGGGTCCACCAGACTGGTTTCCTTTTCTTGGAGGAGTGAGTCTTGGTTTTGTTTGGGATAGTACAATCCATGCATTCATGTGGGTGCCCACAGAGTGCATTAGTAAAGGATTTTGCAGGTTGGACAGCATTATCCTTTAGCATGGGGGCTTTGAAACTTCCCACCTCGGTCTTAAGTAACGTGATGTTTGCTTTTGAAAAGTTTTTCATGGTGGTTTCTTTGACCGGGGGTCGTGATGGAATGTGGATATCCAGAGTGATTTGTTTATGGTCAGATCTAACCAGCAAGGAGTTGACCTCCCGTGTGGAACATTGGTCGCCCATGTTGGTGATGACCAGGTCCAATATGTTGTCACCTCTGGTGGGGGTGTTGACCAGTTGATCCAGGGCATTTGAGTTTATAAATTCTAGGAAATGTTGGGCGAGGGAGTTTGTACTGGAGTAGTTCTCTCAGTTAATGTTTGGGTAATTGAAATCACCCAATATCAGGGTGGTTGGTAGGACCTTTATGTTTCCCAGTGTTTCCAGGAATGCAGAGTGGGGATCCTGGCACATGGGGGGTGATCTGTAGCAAGCTATAATTTGGAAAGCAGTTTTGCCTGTTGTTAGTTGAACGTGGATGATCTCTGAAGCATTGTGCTTTGCTACTAACCTGGAGGTGTGGGTATCCTTGATGAATATGGATACTCCCCTGCCTTTTGTATTTCGGTCCAGGTTTTGTGGCCAAAATATATGGTATGAGTTGTAGCCTGGTAGTGCTGGGGTGCTCTCTGGTGCCTTAAACCAGGTTTCTGTTACTGCACATATATCGATTTTCTCCATACTGAGGAGTGCCTTGAGTGCGTGCATTTTGTGGTTTAGACTTCTGGCATTGAGTAGCATCACCCTCAGTTTTTTGTTATTTGTGCTATTTATGTTGGTGGGTTTGTCTTTTGAGCCTTGCCTAAAAAAGGCACTATGGGGGTGGCAAGAGCCTTGGCCAGTATTCGAAAGCCTAAGGGCGACAGGTGCAAGCCATCTCTAGCAAAGCAGTGTGGCTTGTCGAGCATGTCATCCCAGGCTGACAGACACTGGATCCCCTTTGAATGATGCCAGAAGCTTAGCCAATTGTTGAAATTGATCATTTTTTCTTTATACTGTGGCCATCATTCTTGGTGAGGGCAGGATGCTACTCAGGGTCAGGGTCATACCAGCCTGGGCTACATGATCAGAGAGCTCCTCCATGTCTCTTTTCATGTAGTCCAGGCAGGCAGCTAACTTCTCCTTTTTCAGCCTAGTGAGTGGGACGTCAGTGTGCCTGACTATAGAGTCACCTATTACTAGTATGCTGGGTATGTTATTTTGCCTTAAGGGCTGTGATTTTGTGGCACATTGGTTTTGTGAAGTATGTGTTTCATGGTTTGTCTTGGGGTGTGGAGGTTGCTTGGATGTCTGCTTTGGAGGCCTCTGTTGCTTCTGCAGATTTTTATTTAGAGCCTCCGAGTATGATTTTGTGGATTTATGTGTGTTTTTTTCCGGTGCTGGTTTCATAGGTCTTTGTGAGACTGGTGGTGTGATGCAAGTAATTCCCTTCTCCTATTGACTGCCTGGTCCAGTCTTGGGTTGAGAGAGCTTAGCCTCCAGGTTGGCTGTATAATTGCATCACTCACATATATTAGTGTTTGGTGGAAAGAGGAGAGGGTTGTCTGTGTACATGAGGCAATTGTAACATTGCCTCAAAATGCCCAGATCTTGGTGTGATTTTGTGAAAAACAGGGTCCACCTCATGAAGGTATTCACCAAGACTTGAGGATGAATACAATTCCAGAAATACTACTTTCCTTTGCTTGCTGATTTATCATCTCTCCATTCGGATCCTTTATGGGCAGTTATACGTCTTAACATATTTGTTGCATTTGCAGCAAACTATGAGCACAACATTGTAACCAACATAATATTTTAGGATAAATCCTTAACAACTTCGCAGTGTACAACAGAACTTGTGTGGTCTATAACACTGCTGGCAACTGATATGTATGTATCAATTCAGTGCTACTCTCTACATTTGATAATATGGCAACCCTGGGGAAAACACATGCCTGTCCTTACTGCTGGTATGACAATTGACTAGTTTGCTCAAATGGCATACTCCACTATCTGTAACAGGTATAGTCATCATGGCACACTCTGAGGAATTCATGCCTCCTCCTGAGCAAGTGTGCATTTTCTTCAAAAAGTTCTGGGGTTGAGAAGAAAAAAAATGTAGTCCATTAGAAATTGCATGACAAACAGTGGCAATTTGCAAATGGCCTATCTATAGTACAGAGGTTTAAGCCATGGCACACTCACAGTGTATAAGTCACAGTGTATAATTTGCATATGGCATATCTATAGTACAGAGGTTTAACCAATGGCACACTCACAGTGTATAAGTCACAGTGTATAATTTGCACATGGCCTATCTATAGTACAGAGGATAAAGTCATAGCAAACTCACAGTGTGAAAGTCACAGTGTATAAATTACACATGGAATATTTATAGTACAAAGGTTTAGGATATGGCACACTCACAGTGAATAACTCACAGTGTATAATTTGCACATGGCCTATCTATAGTACAGAGGTTTAAGTCATGGCACACTCACATTGTATAATTTGCACATGGCCTCTCTATAGTATCGAGGTTTAAGTCATGGTACACTCACAGTGTATAAGTCACAGTGTATAATTTGCATATGGGCTATCTATAGTACTGAGGTTTAAGTCATGGCACACTCACAGTGTATAAGTCACAGTGTATAATTTCCACATGGCCTATCTACAGTACAGAAGTTTAGGTCATGGCACACTCACAGTGTATAGGTCGGAGTGTATAATTTGCACATGGCCTATCTATAGTACAGAGGTTTAAGCCACAGCACACTCACAGTGTATAAGTCACAGTGTATAATTTGCAAATGGTCTATCTATAGTACAGACGTTGAAGCCATGGCACACTCACAGTGTATAAGTTACAGTGTATAATTTGCACATGGCCTATCTATACTACAGAGGTTTAAGTCATGATAGTGTAAAAGTCACAGTGTATAATTTGCACATGGCCTACCTATAGTACACAGGTTTAAGCCACGGCGCACTCACAGTGTATAAGTCACAGTGTATAATTTGCACATGGCCTCTCTATAGTACAGAGGTTTAAGTCATGGCACACTCACAGTGTAAAACTCAATGTGTATAATTTGCACATGGCATATCTATAGTACAGAGGTTTAAGTCATGGCACACTCACAGTGTATAAGTCACAGTGTATAAGTTGCACATGGCATCTCTATAGTACAGAGGTTTACATCACGGCACACTCACATTGTGTATAGGTCACAGTGTATAATTTGCACATGGCATATCTGTAGTACAGAGGTTTAAGTCAAGGCACACTCACAGTGTATAAGTCACAGTGTATAATTTGCACACCGCCTATCTATAGTACAGAGGTTTAAGTCATTGCACACTCACAGTGTATAAGTCGCAGTGTATAATTTGCACATGGCCTATCTATAGTACAGAGGTTTAAGTCATGGCACACTCACAGTGTATAAGTCACAGTGTATAGTTTGCACATGGCCTATCTATAGTACAGAGGTTTAAGTAATGGCACACTCACAGTGTATAAGTCGCAGTGTTTAATTTGCACATGGCCTATCTATAGTACAGAGATTTAAGTCACGGCACACTCACAGTGTATAAGTCACAGTGTATAATTTGCACATGGCATATCTATAGTACAGAGGTTTAAGTCATGGCACACTCACAGTGTATAAGTCACAGTGTATAATTTGCACATGGCATATCTATAGTACAGAGGTTTAAGTCATAGCACACTCAGAGTATATGTCACAGTGTATAGCTTGCACATAGCCTATCTATAGTACAGAGGTTTAAGTCATGGCACACTCACAGTGTATAAGTCACAGTGTATAATTTACACATGCCTATCTATAGTACAGAGGTTTAAGTCATTGCACACTCACAGTGTATAAGTCGCAGTGTATAATTTGCACATGGCCTATCTATAGTACAGAGGTTTAAGTCATGGCACACTCACAGTGTATAAGTCACAGTGTATAGTTTGCACATGGCCTATCTATAGTACAGAGGTTTAAGTAATGGCACACTCACAGTGTATAAGTCACAGTGTATAATTTGCACATGGCCTATCTATAGTACAGAGGTTTAAGCCATAGCAGACTCACAGTGTATAAGTTGCAGTGTATAATTTGCACATGGCCTATCTATAGTACAGAGGTTTAAGTCATAGCACACTCACAGTGTACAGAGGTTTAAGTCATAGCACACTCACAGTGTATAAGTCACAGTATAATTTGCACATGCCCTATCTATAGTACAGAGGTTTAAGTCATGGCACACTCACAGTGTATAAGTCACTGTGTATAATTTACACATGGCATATCTATAGTACAGAGGTTTAAGTCATGGCACACTCACAGTTCACAAGTCACAGTGTATAATTTACACATGCCTATCTATAGTACAGATGTTTAAGTCATGGCACACTCACAGTGTATAAGTCACAGTGTATAATTTGCACATGGCATATCTATAGTGCAGAGGTTTAAGTCATGGCACACTCACAGTGTATAAGTCACAGTGTATAATTTGCACATGATATATCTATAGTACAGAGGTTTAAGTCATGGCACACTCACTGTGTATAAGTCACAGTGTATAATTTGCACTTGGCCTATCTATAGTACAGAGATTTAATTCATGGCACACTCACTGTGTATAAGTCACAGTCTATAATTTACACATGGCATATCTATAGTACAGAGGTTTAAGTTATGGCACACTCACAGTGTATAAGCCACAGTGTATAATTTGCACATGGTATATCTATAGTACAGAGTTTTAAGTCATGGCACACTCACAGTGTATAAGTCACAGTGTAAAATTTACACATGGCATATCTATAGTACAGAGGTTTAAGTCATGGCACACTCACAGTTTATAAGTCACAGTGTATAATTTACACATGCCTATCTATAGTACAGATGTTTAAGTCATGGCACACTCACAGTGTATAAGTCACAGTGTATAATTTGCACATGGCATATCTATAGTACAGAGGTTTTAGTCATGGCACACTCACAGTGTATAAGTCACAGTGTATAATTTGCACATGATATATCTATAGTACAGAGGTTTAAGTCATGGCACACTCACTGTGTATAAGTCACAGTGTATAATTTGCACTTGGCCTATCTATAGTACAGAGGTTTAAGTCATGGCACACTCACAGTGTATAAGTCACAGTGTAAAATTTACACATGGCATATCTATAGTACAGAGGTTTAAGTCATGGCACACTCACAGTGTATAAGTCACAGTGTATAATTTACACATGCCTATCTATAGTACAGAGGTTTATGTTATGGCACACTCACAGTGTATAAGTCACAGTGTATAATTTGCACATGGTATATCTATAGTACAGAGGTTTAAGTCATGGCACACTCACAGTGTATAAGTCACAGTGTATAATTTACACATGCCTATCTATAGTACAGAGGTTTAAGTTATGGCACACTCAGTGTATAAGTCACAGTGTATAATTTGCACATGGTATATCTATAGTACAGAGGTTTAAGTCATGGCACACTCACAGTGTATAAGTCACAGTGTAGAATTTGCACATAGCATATGTATAGTACAGAGGTTTACACCACTACACACTCACAGTATATAAGTTGTGGCTGTTCCTCACCTTGGCATCATACTGGACAAGAAGGTTGTGATTTCTATGTTTTATTTCAGGCTCCTTATTAAAATGTCAGCGTTTCAAATGTCGAGTGATGACAAGCCCAAACAAAAATAACACAGGAGAAGAGTGAATTTGAAAAATTGCTGGTCTGCTTTAAACTTATTTTTAAAGGGGAAGGGGGGCCCTCTCTGCACCCCTGAACTTTTTTTACACCAACTCTGAGATAGCTATACCTCAGAGAAAAGGACATAGTCTGAGAAATGGCATCCTTCACTTAGTATAGCTAA
Source organism: Protopterus annectens (assembly GCF_019279795.1). Classification (NCBI taxonomy): domain Eukaryota; kingdom Metazoa; phylum Chordata; order Ceratodontiformes; family Protopteridae; genus Protopterus; species Protopterus annectens. Next base: position 456,754,182 of record NC_056740.1, read on the forward strand.
TTCCGATCTTTTGGGGATTCAGTCTCCGTATTTCAGGTCTTGCTCTAGAGGTTCCAGACATTTCAAATGGCCACCTTTAGAAAACTGTTAACAGTGATGGCATTGCTTACCACTATGAGGCAGAAAATGTGGCATCTTGTGCCAAGCAGTTCCTCTCCTGTGCCATATACTGCAGTACTCGCATACTGCTCATCATGGAGTCTTGGCTTGTAATGCTGGTGCAGGATGTAGAGGAAATTTCTTGTCAAAGCCATAGTAGATAGTGTATTAGTTTGCAAAGACAAATGCTTCAAAATTTGTGGACACACCAATTTTAGTTTGTACCAGCTACAGCATAAAAACAATCAACTTGTTTGTGCATCTGGCGGCAGAAAAGCCCAGCACAAGCTAATGCATAGTTGCAGTTGTACATAATAATTGGAGATGTGAAACACGGCAGTCCGGCCTCTTGATATATCATGAGTAGTACCAGTGTTCATTACTAGTCCCTTTGCATCGATGATGCTCTGCATGACACCCCATGTGCAGTAGCAGTAAGGAGGAGAACTGATTTGGAAACTGGCCATGAGAGGGGTGTGTATGTTTATCTATTTTATGATCAGCGTAAAGGGTAGAATGAGAGTATAAGAAAAAAATTAAAAAGGAGAAACAAGGATAACGTAGAACTTAAGGTGAAAAATGAAGTAATGAGCAGGATGGATGCAGGGAAGATAGATAAACATTTTCCGGGACAGGTGCCCATTTTTCATCCGTGAAGGCAAAGCAAATTGAGGAAGGAAGTAAGGGAACTAAAAGGAAGGTAAAGGATGGGTAAGATAGTAAAGAAAGACAGACAAGACTGACAGAGGTGTGGTAACACAATGGGCCAAGCACAGTAGTGAAGTAGATAGATAAACAGAGGACAGGCAATAGTGAGTGGAGGAGTGTATAACAAATAGGAGAGAGCATAGACACAAAATATAGGGGAGCATAAGGATTTGGTTCTGCAGCTGCTGTTCCTGCCAACTGCATTCCAGTAGGAACTTGCTCACCAGCCTGGGCACTCTCCACTAGGATCTTTCTCAGATGGTGGAAACAGTCCTGGATAGGGGCACAGCTCAGTGAGTTCCCACAGTAGGTGCTATAAGTGCCAAAATCAAGCATATAACCTCCTGAGAATTATCTCCCCCACAATGTCTGCCAACTGCTGATGGGTAGCACAGACATCACCTCCACCCTCACTGCTACCAGCAGATACACCAGGCCCAACGTCCTGTGCAGGGCGACCTGTAGTGGGTGGTGGAAGTGGTCAGATGGTGTGGTGGTGACTGTGTCAGTCTGGGACACATGGGTGGTGCTGGTGGAGATGGTGACACTGGTGCTGCTGCCACATGTGGGGTTGACAGCCCTTGCCTGACAGATGGGTGCAGGTCTAGTTATTTTTTGCGTGTAATTGTAAAATAAATTGAGATAAACACCTTAAATGTAAGTAATAGCATAGTGACAAAGGATGGCCAGCAATATAGATACAATTAAAATTAAAGCTGATACTTATTTTTATGATGTTAAACTTATATGCAACATACTTGAATGAAAAAACATACTTCTGAGTTTGGAGTGGTTGTTAGTCTACTCAAGTGAAAAGGAGTCTTGAACCTACAGATAGGCAGCCATCATTACCTATCTTCTAAAAATCACAGCATTAATTAATGTGTTGCAATATTTGGACTATACAACAGGGAAAGGTAGTCCAGCTCACATTAGTGGGGTATGTTAATCAGATGTACATATAAAAGAAAAAAAAGCTGTTCAGACATACACTCCCCTCTCAGCTACTACAATGAAAGGAATTCATATATTGACATGCCCCAGGATTGAATAAAGTCTATATAGGCTCCGTGTAGAGCCTACACAGAATGTATCCATGTACACGGCCATGATTCTCTGTCTGCAGTGCTCCATGCATATTAATTGTGGTGCGCTCTTAAGGGAGGTCATAGCAACATGGATATTGAATCTGTGTAAGACTGATGGCACACCAGCACACCTTTCAGTCCATTAATATTGACCAAAAGGTCTACAGGACATTTTATTTCACTAAGTTGGATTTATTTTATTTTTTTTTTTGTTTATGTGCTTGTTTGCGAGATGTGCCACAGTATTTAGCTATGCTTAGCTCTGCGCAGCTATATATCAGACATGTGCCACACATCTAAAAACAGAAACCAGATGCATTCAAGTTCTATTTCATATTTTCATGGGTAGGTACTAGGCTATTGGCCCTAGGGCCTATAAAAGCCTAGCCAAAAAGGTACCCTGGCTTTTACCACCCAAGACAAATATTTTCCTGTGCCCCTGTCGAGCAGAGCCACATAGGTGATCCCCGTGGTAAATTTCCTATTTCCCATCCAATCATCAAGATTTTTCTTGAATAGTGCTAATGCAGAGCTTTGTTTGATATAGATAGGTAGTTTGTTCCAGAGTATGGGAAGTCTCTGGGACAGGAATTTATCCCTCCAGCATGTTCTGTTTATTGTGGTGACAAGGTTTAGGTCCCTAGACCGTGTAGCTAGGAGGGATTGGGATTTCTTTTTTATTTCTTTGTGCTTGTTTGTGCAATGCGCGACGTTATTTAGCTATGCTAACATCTGCACAACCATACATCAGACATGTGCCAGACATCTAAAAATAGAAATTGGATGCATTCAATTTCTATTTTTTTTTTATTTTTATGTGTTTGTTTGTGCAATGTGCTGCATTATTTAGCTATGTTTAGTGCTGTGTACTTATGCATTAAATATAAAAATATAAACCAGATGCATTTAATTGGCATAGTTCTGAGGTGCTTAGCAATGCACAAACCAGTGCAGTGATCTATGCTTACAGTCACGTTCGCAGTATATTTGAAGATATATGAGCTTCTGCCACTATCCAAGGGGTTATATAGGTTGAGTCATAACCTACAGTGTAGTAGGTCTCAGGTTGGAGTCCCAAGCAGCAATACCTTTTACATATACTGCTGTGAAACTGTGTTAGGTGACTGAAACATTGATTAACTTTAAATTCAAAAATTGTTACAGTTAGAAAAGGTGCACAATGCTAAGCATCATTTAAACATGGTCAACAGTCTTTTCATGTTTACGCATTGCTATGTTTCGTGTAAACCTTGGTTGTGTGAATTTGCACAATGCTAAGTGACGAGACATAGTTTTGAAAGTTACAGTATGATGTGCAATGGCAGGAATGCAGCCTATTTAAAGGGCAATAGGTGGGAATTTCACAGTATTCCTTGGAGCCTGACCTTGACTGTGGGTATGGCTGCTGTCATTGGGGAAGGTGTGTGCTTTAGGGCAAAACAGTGGGTTGTGCAGGAATCTAGGGTTTTCACTGGGCACCTGGTAGACTGTTATGGACCTGGGTATTGCAGGGCAATTATCAGGGCTCAGAGTATAAGTCTGAGGCCTGAGATAGTTTGGCCAGTGACATGACCAATGCAACTGGTATCCCCCGCACTGGTGAGCAGTGTTCATAGGTTCATAGGTTCATACTAGGCTATCTGCCCGAGGGCATTTACAAGCCTAACCCATAGTTTTGTGGCTTACGCCACCCCTTTAGTATGGGGAACTATACCCATTATTTTGCTGTGCCTCTGTTGAGCAGTGACACTGAGGTAATCCCTGGGGTATATCTGCGATCTCCCATCCATTGGTCAAGATTTCTCTTGAACAAGGCCAGCGAGGTGCTCTGCCTCACATATACCGGGATTTTATTCCACAGCATAGGGAGTCTTTGGGTGATGAATCTATCCCTCCAGCACGTCCTATTAATAGCCGTGTCGAGGTTTAAGTCTCCGCCCTTGTGGCTCTGACGGATCTAGATTTTTGAGGTGAAGCATATTCATCAAATCTGGGTTTGACATGGCCTTGTATGTTAGGCAAAGGTCACCTCTGAGCAAGCGGTGGCGACTGAATAGAGCTGGAGTTCTTTCAGTCGGGCAGCATAGGACAGATGTTTGAGACCCTTTATCCTTTTGGTGAGGAACTTTTGTGGCCTCTCCAGCTGCTGCAAGTGTCGGGTCAGATACATTCGAATGGGGCATTGTACTCAATCATTGGTCTGATGAGTGATGAGTATAGGGAGACTATGACCTCCCTTGATCTAGATGAGAATCCCTTCATGATAAGGTGGGCAATGTAGAAGGTCTTCCTAACTACTTTAGCTACATGGGTGTCGAATGACAGACTACTATCAACCTGGGTCCCCAGGTCCCTGATAACTTCTTCTGTACTCAGTGGATTGCCACCTATTTGGTAGCTAGGGGTAACCTTGTTTTTCCCGAAGGGTATGACTATGCATTTTTGGCATTTAACTTTAGGCCATGGCTCTGGCACCAGTTATCCGTTTCTGTGAGACCCTTCTGAAGGATATCTGTGTCAGATGTGTTTTCTACTACGCCCAGTTTGCAGTCATCTGCAAACTTTGTCAGCCATAACCCTCCTGTGTTTGCTTGTACTTTGGAAAAGTAGATGCCAAACAAGAGTGGGCCCAGGACTGAGCCCTGTGGTACACCACTTGTGACAGGCTTTGAGTCTGACATGGCGCCAGCAACTCTGACCCTGTGGGTTCTGTCACTCAGCCAGTTTGCAACCCATCTTGTGATGTATGGGTTAACATTTAAGCTGATGAGTTTTTCAATGATACCGAGTGGGGTATTGTATCAAAGGCCTTCGCCAGATCGAGGTAGGCTGTATGGACTGCCTTTCCCTCATCAATGGCTTTGGTGACTGTTTCGAAAAAGTCAACCAAGTTTAGAAGGCATGATCTGCCTTTGACAAAGCCAAACTGGGATGGATCCAAAGTCTGCAAATTCCCTATGTCTTTATTTATGAGGTCCATTATGATCCTCTCCATGGCTTTGCAGATAAGGCTTGTCAAGCTAATGGGCCGGTAATTTCCAGGGTCGGTGGAGGCATCGCCTTTGTGAAGTGGGACCACAGTTGCAGTGCGCCACTCCCTGGGTACGTATCCAGAGGTGTCATCACTGTTGTGACGATCTGTATTGAAGGAGGAGGAGAACCATTGATACCTGGATCCAGGTAGCATGGAATGGGCACACATGTAAGTATGTTTTTCAGTAATTTATAAATATACAAGTTGAATTTGTAAAAACTGGTATCTATACTGGTATCCTTCTCTTACCACAGCTGCAGAAGAGAGGGCTTGCAATGTCCAGTCCCATGCAAGGCATTTGACCAGTATGAGGCAAGTGCATGGCATGTAAGAAAATAAATAAAGTAGTAACTTAATGCATAATTTAATAATAAAATAAAGTAAATACAGATATTACAGTCTTAACAGTCATGTACGAAATACCTGGGACATCATAGTCTTTCGTTAAAGTGTCAGTGCATATCTGAACTGGTAAAGCAAGTTAAAGCAAGGAAGCATGCAGTACTGTGTAGCATAGCTTCATATCATTGGTTAATGTTGTGGTCTACTCAGATTAAGAGTCAGTGTTGTGGTCTGTTTATTGTCTGAAATATGCTATAGATTGTACTCAGTAAATTAATAGGATAAATGTGTAAGTTAACAGAAGTCCTAGACAGCTACCCATGTGTGTAAATGCAAGATATGAAGCAACATGAATCAATAAAGTGTAAAAGGAGATGGTGTTCTAATAATTTGTTTTTTTAGAATAAAATGTTCAGTATTCCTGTAGTCACTGCTTGTGCATTCTAATACACCAGACAACTGATAAATTGTGCAGTATTCAATACTGTTTTAGCATGTCATCAATAAATGGTGTGCAATACCCAGATTAAGAGTCACCGTTGTGGTCTGTGGTCTGCTCATGGTCTAAAATATGCTGTAGATTGCAGTCAATAAATGATTAGGGTAAACGTGTAAGTTAACAGACTTCTAACCATGTGTGTAAATGCAAGATATTAAACAACAAAAATCTATAAAATATAATTCCATTACTTGTCTTGCTTTATCTGTAACTAACCCCAGCTTTAATTTTATATCCTTTTAAGAATTTAGGGTAAAGTTAGATAATGTCTACACTTGCCTTAATTTAACAGTATAAAGTAGAGTGGCTGTGCAAAGTAGCATACCTTTGCTTAAGGTTCACTGAATGGTTTCTAACAGCTGACTATTGATCTGGGTCTGCCTGCCCTGCCCCCAATTCCCATCTGCCCCCACTATCTGCAAATTTATAGACACAAGACCACACCCCACACCCACATCCCGCCCACCAGCTCAACCATTCCCAAAACAACAACACAATTGCAAAAATTAACAAGCTCCCATCCTCCACCCAACACGTCCTCCTACCATACCCCATAGTATCATTATCAACCAGACCACCACCCACAAACCCACAAGTAATTATGTGTACATCTCATCTCTTACCACTAGCTACCCTTGTTGCACTTTGCACCGTCACCTGCTACCATAATGCTCACATAATATTTCACCCCAGCCCAACTCTAACTTCCACCTTCCAACCACGTAGTAACACTCCCTTCTCCTGCATCCAACCTCATTTTCTGAACTACAATCCCACTGGGCTATACAAAGTCAAATATATTAATTCCACCATACCTTCCACCAAACCCAACAGATTAACTAAACTTCTACTCAAAATTCAATATCTATGTCTATTCCTGCAAACACAGCTCTAAATTTGTGGTGATATACACCCCAGCCCAGGCCCCACAACTGATACTACCAACCTTACTAGTCCAAACATTCAACATGCAATTAAGTGTAAAAAGTCATGTAACATACTTATACTTAGTATGAACACCAGAAATATCTTGAACAAAATTGATGAACTACATGCCATTCTCTCCACTTACAACCCAGACATTACACTCATTACAGAGACCTGACTCAAACCCCACATTAAGGACAATTAGATACTTCCCACAGGTTATAATATAATCAGGGCTGATAGATCAAAAAAGGTGGAGGAATCACCATACTATACAAGACTGTCCTCAGGGCAGACCATATACATAAAGAAACCCCAACATTTAACAATGCAGAAACTCTATTCACCAAAATTCAAATCAATCAACAGAAGCAACTAAACCTAGTGGGTATTTACATACCACCAGGTAACAACATACCTACTCTCGAGTTTGTACTAAACTGAACATCTGCAAACCTCCCATAGGAGACTCTCCTCCTAGGTGACTACATTGCCTGGATATCCATCAACACGACTATCCCCTCTAATTTCATCAACCTGTATTTCTATACTTAACTTATTCAAACAGCCACCCGCATTGACAAAAATGCAAACAAGGAATCCGTACTAGAATGGATCCTTACAAACAACTCATCTACTGCCCAGTATTATGGTACAGTACCTAGTGACCATTTACCCACATTCATATTAAGACAGCACCTCAAAACCACTAAAACAACTACCTTGCGTGAAATCCATAATTCGAAAAATTTCATACCTGAGCATTTCATTAATGCACTAAGGTATTGCGACTGGGCTCCCCTATCAATTCTCACACTAGACAAGGCAGTGGGGTACTTTGATTCCACCTTTTTAAACATATTAAATCAGATGCCCCCTTACGGACAATTCAAATAAAAAACAACCCATCCCCATGGCTCTCTAAAAACACAAGAACCCTTTTCAAACTTAGGGATAAAGTTTGGGATACATGATATCACAATAAGACTGATCACAACAGGTAGATTTTCCTCGAACTACGTAACAAAGCAAAAAATCAGATAATACAAGATAAGAAAAATCACTACACAGAGCTACAAGTAAAATGTACCACTAACCCCCAAAAATTCTGGGCAGCTGTCTACCAAATATTACAACCAGGAAAACCCAACTACCCATCTCCCCAATGTCAGAGGAGATAATATAGAGATAGCTACCCAATTTAACAACTACATTACAACCAGGCAAACCCAACTACCCCTCCCCTCAATGTCAGAGGAGATAATATAGAGATAGCTACCCAGTTTAACAACTACATTACAACCAGGCAAACCCAACTACCCCTCCCCCCAATGTCAGAGGAGATAATATAGAGATAGCTACCCAGTTTAACAACTTTGTTACAACCAGGCAAACCCAACTACCCCTCCCCCCAATGTCAGAGGAGATAGTATAGAGATAGCTACCCAATTTAACAACTACATTACAACCAGGCAAAGCCAACTACCCCTCCCCCCAATGTCAGAGGAGATAATATAGAGATAGCTACCCAATTTAACAACTACATTACAACCAGGCAAAGCCAACTACACCTCCCCCCAATGTCAGAGGACATAATATAGAGATAGCTACCCAATTTAACAACTACTTCACTTCTTCCATCCTTAATCTGACTAGCAACAGCCGGCCTTGCACTCTCCCATAGCCAATCAGCAACCCAAACGCATGCCCTCCATTCACTGTCAAACCAATTCCTACCAACGCAATATACAAGCAACTCACTAAATTAAAACCCACCACTTTGACAATCGACAAACTCCCTGCAGAGTACCTCAAAATTGCCACTAGTGCTATAGCTTATCCCATCTCGATACTTATCAACCAGTCTATGAACGAGCATACAATTCCAGTCCTTTGAAAAACCACCTACATAATACCCTTACACAAAGGTGGCCCCACAACCAAACTTACCAACTACCGCCCCATAGCATTCTTATCCCACCTATCAAAAATCCTTGAAAAATGTATTCACTCTCAGCTGACGATACATTTTCTTACAAATAGTTTCCTCACCAGCACTCAACATGGCTTTTGCCCATTCCATAGCACCACCACAGCACTCATATCCTTCACCAACACTGTCACTCAATATAGGAATCAAGGAAACCTAGTGTCTGACACCTTCCTTGATCTGTCCAAAGCATTTGATACAGTATCCCACAGCAAACTACTTACTATCTTTGTCGAACTCAACCTAAACAACCCCTCGTTGCTCTGGTTTCAAAACTACCTATCCACCCACCAGCAAGCAGTTAAGTGGCATAATTCCCTCTCCCACCCTTCTCCCAGTAATAGTAGGTGTACCACAAGGATCCATACTGGGACCCCTACTATTTAACATCTTTACAAACACCCTCCACACTGCCACCCAGCAAGATACAATAGTCCAATATGCAGATGATACTACACTGATCTGCTCAGCCCCCACACTCCAAACACTCCAGCCTAAAACCAAGAGGCCTTCTCCAATACTGAAGACTGGTTAAAAAACTCACAACTAATACTTAACCCCAAAAAGACTGAACTTATGCTTTTCCACCTACCAAAACTACTGAGTCTTCTTCTCTTTTCTCTATCAGTTCTGCCAGTAACACAGAAATCTCCCCAGTATCACCAGTATCACCAGTATCACAAGCTAAACCTCTTGGTGTAATACTTAACCAAAACCTAAAGTTTGAGACACATAGAGCACAAACCATATCCAAAGTCCATAAAAAACTTGTAACCCTATACCGCTGCAAAACCTATCTAACCAAAAACACCAAATTTAGTATATCCAGAACTTACCTTCTCTCTACATTGCTTTATGCATTGCCTGTATTAACAAACCTTAACAAGACAGACCTACACAAATTGTCCATGTGCTATAATAAAATAGCTAGATTCGCAACCAACTCTTATTTCTGCTCCCACCACTGTCACTCACTAAAACAATAAGATTGGCTAGAACTCCCTAACTTACTAAACTATAACCAACTCACCATGGCTCATTACTTGCTGTACCACCCAAACAAGATTCCTGATCTCTCAGGCTTACTCAACTTTTACAATTCTGCTCATCAACTAAGATCCACAAACAAAGCCCTTCTTGAAGTAGCTAAGTGTAGACACAGTGCTGGTGAATCCCTCTATTCCTACACAGTTGCTAAAATCTGGAATTCTTTTCCACCAGATATCGGATTGCAAAACAGCAGTCCCATCTTTAAAACCCAGTTAAAAGCCCAACTCAGTCTCATTGGGCAATGTACCTGTACTGACCATGGCTAGCCTTACTACCACCATTCAGATAAATCTTCCTATGGCACTACTCAAAAGTCAAACACATAGGAAAAAACTACTATAATGAACTGTATTTTTAAATGAATGTATATAACTGTATATATTACTATGCTTGCTTACTCAAATACATTATATTTTCTGTTTTACTACTGTGCAATCTATATATTGTACACTTCTGTAACTTCTCATCATGCTATGCTATGATATACTATTGTTTGCTCTATTAATTTGTACTAATCTCTGACTTCTGTATTTTTATCATATATGTGGAGCGGTTGTATTTTGTATTTTTTATGATTGTCATGTATGTGAAGCTTTGCTCCCCGAGTCTCTGCTGAAAACCCAGTCAGACCAACCCGGTAATCAAATATAAAATAAATAAATAAAATAAAATAAAGTGTAAAAGGAGATGGTGTTCTGATAATTTTATTTTTTCAAATAAAATGGTCAGTATTTCTGTAGTTACTGCTTGTGGGCTCTAACCTCACACCAGCCAACTAAGAAATTGTGCAGTTTTCAATACTGTTTTACCATTTTCTCAATAAAACATAATCATGCTTGCATGTGAAGTGCATGCCCATAGACATGTGCCATAACTGTCCAGCTGTCAAGTGTAATCAGTGTACATGAACATACCTCTCAACTGTCACGATTTTTGCAGAATGTACTGAATATTGCCCCATATGTCTGGTCCTCTGATTTGCAGATATATCATATTACTTGAAATGCAAGCTAATGGCAAATCTGTTATAAGAATACCTTGCTACTATCGTAAGAGCATACTATGTAAGAATGTTTCCTGTCATTGTGCCTTTGTACCACTATTATTTATGGCTTGGCCCATAATGTCCCATGCTAAGAGGTTGAGAGATATGTACGTGAAACATTATATATACAATATAAGCAACATTGAATGATTGCTGGATGCAATATGATCTGTACTATAGTGTGTGTGTGTGTGTGTGTGTAAGGAACAGGGTAGTATATCAAATAATAAATGGTATAGCAGTCAGTGGTCTCACAAGTGAAATGTAACATATCTAGAAGTATGTAGTTGTAGTCTGTTATCTTGTCTGTCTTGTCTGTCTGAAAATACTTTCTCACCTTCCCCACACATACCTATGTCTTATCCCCAACATTGTACTCTCTCCTTTAAAAAAAGGGCACTTGTCCCAAGAAAATATCATCCCATGCTCTCATACATAGCTCTCCATTTTGCACGTGTCCACTGGATGCACTTAATTTGGTCCAATTTGCTTATCAATGCACTTATGTTGTTGTTACCCCTCTCTCTGGGGGTGACAATCCTAATTCAGGTAAAAAACTTTTCAAGTGCAAGGTTGTTGCTGTTGAAGAAATGGATAGCTATGGTTCTTTCTTATACCCTTCCTGTACATACCTACCTGCATTTCACCATGTTTTCCCCCTGCTTACACCCCATTTCACCACTGTCCTATCTCCCCAGTTTTTTTTTTCTTTAAAGAACTATTGAACGATGTTGCACTACACCCAGTATCACTAAACTATGCTAAATGGTGGTATATTACTACATGTATTTGAAAGCATAATAAGCACATTCAAAAAGTACACCTGTGCCCTATTTCAAACCTAGTAGCATTTCACTTGGACAACAGTGCATCAACCCGCCAAGCCACACAGCCTGTTAATTAGCACAGGTGGTTTAAGCAAAACATAGTAATTGTCATTGTTAAGCATTTTAATGGGATTTAACTGGGACTCTGGTAGACAAATACATCAATATAAAGCCATGCACATAATAATAGATGTGAGTGAGGTATGTAACAGCAGGTAACTGTGCAATTATATCTACAACATGTCATAATACACATGCTATAATAGTGACTCTGTAGCTCAGTGTGTTAAATACTTTACACACATTAATTGTTGGTCCACATGGTTCTGTGTTCAAATACAGCTGTGTCTAGCATTTAAAATACACGTATCTGTACATCACCATTACAAATTGTGATATGTATGACTGTCTCATCACCTATTTATCCACCCAAAGCAGTGCAGATGGAATGGCTGCTTCTAAATAATGGAAGTCAAAGGCCTACAGATAGGATTACATTTTAACTGTTCCTACTATAACCCTAGAAAGTGCATATAATGTCAGGGCATGCATCCTACTATATAACCCTAGAAAGTGCATAGAATGTCAGGTCATGCATCCTACTATAACCCTAGAAAGTGCATAGAATGTCAGGTCATGCATTCTACTATAACCCTAGAAAGTGCATAGAATGTCAGGTCATGCATCCTACTATATAACCCTAGAAAGTGCATAGAATGCCAGGTCATGCATCCTACTATAACCCTAGAAAGTGCATAGAATGTCAGGTCATGCATCCTACTATAACCCTAGAAAGTGCATAGAATGTCAGGTCATGCATCCTACTATAACCCTAGAAAGTGCATAGAATGTCAGGTCATGCATCCTACTATATAACCCTAGAAAGTGCATAGAATGTCAGGTCATGCATCCTACTATATAACCCTAGAAAGTGCATAGAATGTCAGGTCATGCATTAGGATGATTTCCCAGAGGGTTTTGAAGTATGTAATTCAAATGTGGCCCAGTAATATCAGACTAAAGCCCACAATGATTTACTAGTAATATTATAGACAACCACAGCTGTACAAGTAAGATAACATATGGAGGTCATGCTAGAAGCAAGGGCTGCCTGCACACATATTTCAGATGACTACCATGACATAACACATGACTTGGCAGTTGTCCACCTGGTTGACATAATGGTTAATGTAACCCCTACCTTGTTCTAGGACACACCAAACATGTTGCCTTTTACTCTGTTAATGATACATTTGGCTAACATGCTTACATTAAACACATAGCTTAATTTCCAGTGGGATGAGTTCCCTCAGTCTGGATCTGGCTCTGGCTGTTCAACAAGGCTGCCAAAGTCCCAGTGTTACTCTTGTGTTGTTGCCCTGCACATTCTGCAGCCTCTCTATCTATGTCTATTGCCTGCAGCAGCAGCAGCAACTTCAGCCTGTAGCACACACATCTGTATGTAAAACGTAGCTGCTACACTTGTCTCTGTGCTGACAGAGTACCTTTATCCCAGTAATTTTTATCCAACATATAAGAAAGGGGCTGGAATCTACACTGAGGCCTTATAGCTTGTTGAGTAGTTGCATGTGATTGGCTGGTTATACTGCAGATCAGCTGTGTAGGCTGCATGCAGCATTTCTGAAGCACAGATTGGTTCAGAGGCAATCACCTGCTAATGAGAGCCATCATAAAAAGGCAAACTTCTAGCTAGGAGAACCATTGTGTATGAGAGTTAGTTTGTATGGTTAACTCACTGACACAGTACTCATATAGCAGTATCTTTTAACAGAGGAGCATTGTACTCCATCAGGTACGTGACTATTTTGTTTGACATAATGCATATGTTTGAATATACTTAGGGAGAATGGGGATTACATCAGAAAGCCTTTGTTAGAACTGTACTCATGACATGCCATTGATCCTCAGCCCTGTTACACATACAGAAGATGTAGAGCACAGGAAGGGTATAATGTTACACATACAGAGGATGTAGAGCACAGCGAGGGTATAATGTTACACATACAGAAGATGTAGAGCACAGCAAGGGTATAATGTTACACATACAGAGGATGTAGAGCACAGCGAGGGTATAATGTTACACATACAGAGGATGTAGAGCACAGCGAGGGTATAATGTTACACATACAGAGGATGTAGAGCACAGCGAGGGTATAATGTTACACATACAGAGGATGTAGAGCACAGCGAGGGTATAATGTTACACATACAGAGGATGTAGAGCACAGCGAGGGTATAATGTTACACATACAGAGGATGTAGAGCACAGCGAGGGTATAATGTTACACATACAGAGGATGTAGAGCACAGCGGTATAATGTTACACATACAGAGGATGTAGAGCACAGCGAGGGTATAATGTTACACATACAGAGGATGTAGAGCACAGCGAGGTATAATGTTACACATACAGAGGATGTAGAGCACAGCGAGGGTATAATGTTACACATACAGAGGATGTAGAGCACAGCGAGGGTATAATGTTACACATACAGAGAATGTAGAGCACATACAGAGGATGTAGAGCACAGCGAGGGTATAATGTTACACATACAGAGGATGTAGAGCACAGCGAGGGTATAATGTTACACATACAGAGGATGTAGAGCACAGCGAGGGTATAATGTTACACATACAGAGGATGTAGAGCACAGCGAGGTATAATGTTACACATACAGAGGATGTAGAGCACAGCGAGGGTATAATGTTACACATACAGAGGATGTAGAGCACAGCGAGGGTATAATGTTACACATACAGAGGATGTAGAGCACAGCGAGGGTATAATGTTACACATACAGAGGATGTAGAGCACAGCGAGGGTATAATGTTACACATACAGAGGATGTAGAGCACAGCGAGGGTATAATGTTACACATACAGAGGATGTAGAGCACAGCGAGGGTATAATGTTACACATACAGAGGATGTAGAGCACAGCGAGGGTATAATGTTACACATACAGAGGATGTAGAGCACAGCGAGGGTATAATGTTACACATACAGAGGATGTAGAGCACAGCGAGGGTATAATGTTACACATACAGAGGATGTAGAGCACAGCGAGGGTATAATGTTACACATACAGAGGATGTAGAGCACAGCGAGGGTATAATGTTACACATACAGAGGATGTAGAGCACAGCGTGGGTATAATGTTACACATACAGAGGATGTAGAGCACAGCGAGGGTATAATGTTACACATACAGAGGATGTAGAGCACAGCGAGGGTATAATGTTACACATACAGAGGATGTAGAGCACAGCGAGGGTATAATGTTACACATACAGAGGATGTAGAGCACAGCGAGGGTATAATGTTACACATACAGAGGATGTAGAGCACAGCGAGGGTATAATGTTACACATACAGAGGATGTAGAGCACAGCGAGGTATAATGTTACACATACAGAGGATGTAGAGCACAGCGAGGGTATAATGTTACACATACAGAGGATGTAGAGCACAGCAGGGTATAATGTTACACATACAGCGGATGTAGAGCACAGCGAGGGTATAATGTTACACATACAGAGGATGTAGAGCACAGCGAGGGTATAATGTTACACATACAGAGGATGTAGAGCACAGCGAGGTATAATGTTACACATACAGAGGATGTAGAGCACAGCGAGGGTATAATGTTACACATACAGAGGATGTAGAGCACAGCGAGGGTATAATGTTACACATACAGAGGATGTAGAGCACAGCGAGGTATAATGTTACACATACAGAGGATGTAGAGCACAGCGAGGGTATAATGTTACACATACAGAGGATGTAGAGCACAGCGAGGGTATAATGTTACACATACAGAGGATGTAGAGCACAGCGAGGTATAATGTTACACATACAGAGGATGTAGAGCACAGCGAGGGTATAATGTTACACATACAGAGGATGTAGAGCACAGCGAGGGTATAATGTTACACATACAGAGGATGTAGAGCACAGCGAGGGTATAATGTTACACATACAGAGGATGTAGAGCACAGCGAGGGTATAATGTTACACATACAGAGGATGTAGAGCACAGCGAGGGTATAATGTTACACATACAGAGGATGTAGAGCACAGCGAGGGTATAATGTTACACATACAGAGGATGTAGAGCACAGCGAGGTATAATGTTACACATACAGAGGATGTAGAGCACAGCGAGGTATAATGTTACACATACAGAGGATGTAGAGCACAGCGAGGGTATAATGTTACACATACAGAGGATGTAGAGCACAGCGAGGTATAATGTTACACATACAGAGGATGTAGAGCACAGCGAGGTATAATGTTACATGCACAGAGGATGTAGAGCACAGCGAGGGTATAATGTTACACATACAGAGGATGTAGAGCACAGCGAGGGTATAATGTTACACATACAGAGGATGTAGAGCACAGCGAGGGTATAATGTTACACATACAGAGGATGTAGAGCACAGCGAGGTATAATGTTACACATACAGAGGATGTAGAGCACAGCGAGGGTATAATGTTACACATACAGAGGATGTAGAGCACAGCGAGGGTATAATGTTACACATACAGAGGATGTAGAGCACAGCGAGGGTATAATGTTACACATACAGAGGATGTAGAGCACAGCGAGGGTATAATGTTACACATACAGAGGATGTAGAGCACAGCGAGGGTATAATGTTACACATACAGAGGATGTAGAGCACAGCGAGGGTATAATGTTACACATACAGAGGATGTAGAGCACAGCGAGGGTATAATGTTACACATACAGAGGATGTAGAGCACAGCGAGGGTATAATGTTACACATACAGAGGATGTAGAGCACAGCGAGGTATAATGTTACACATACAGAGGATGTAGAGCACAGCGAGGGTATAATGTTACACATACAGAGGATGTAGAGCACAGCGAGGGTATAATGTTACACATACAGAGGATGTAGAGCACAGCGAGGGTATAATGTTACACATACAGAGGATGTAGAGCACAGCGAGGTATAATGTTACACATACAGAGGATGTAGAGCACAGCGAGGGTATAATGTTACACATACAGAGGATGTAGAGCACAGCGAGGGTATAATGTTACACATACAGAGGATGTAGAGCACAGCGAGGGTATAATGTTACACATACAGAGGATGTAGAGCACAGCGAGGGTATAATGTTACACATACAGAGGATGTAGAGCACAGCGAGGGTATAATGTTACACATACAGAGGATGTAGAGCACAGCGAGGGTATAATGTTACACATACAGAGGATGTAGAGCACAGCGAGGGTATAATGTTACACATACAGAGGATGTAGAGCACAGCGAGGGTATAATGTTACACATACAGAGGATGTAGAGCACAGCGAGGTATAATGTTACACATACAGAGGATGTAGAGCACAGCGAGGGTATAATGTTACACATACAGAGGATGTAGAGCACAGCGAGGGTATAATGTTACACATACAGAGGATGTAGAGCACAGCGAGGGTATAATGTTACACATACAGAGGATGTAGAGCACAGCGAGGGTATAATGTTACACATACAGAGGATGTAGAGCACAGCGAGGGTATAATGTTACACATACAGAGGATGTAGAGCACAGCGAGGGTATAATGTTACACATACAGAGGATGTAGAGCACAGCGAGGTATAATGTTACACATACAGAGGATGTAGAGCACAGCGAGGGTATAATGTTACACATACAGAGGATGTAGAGCACAGCTGAGGGTATAATGTTACACATACAGAGGATGTAGAGCACAGCGAGGGTATAATGTTACACATACAGAGGATGTAGAGCACAGCGAGGTATAATGTTACACATACAGAGGATGTAGAGCACAGCGAGGGTATAATGTTACACATACAGAGGATGTAGAGCACAGCGAGGGTATAATGTTACACATACAGAGGATGTAGAGCACAGCGAGGGTATAATGTTACACATACAGAGGATGTAGAGCACAGCGAGGGTATAATGTTACACATACAGAGGATGTAGAGCACAGCGAGGGTATAATGTTACACATACAGAGGATGTAGAGCACAGCGAGGGTATAATGTTACACATACAGAGGATGTAGAGCACAGCGAGGGTATAATGTTACACATACAGAGGATGTAGAGCACAGCGAGGGTATAATGTTACACATACAGAGGATGTAGAGCACAGCGAGGGTATAATGTTACACATACAGAGGATGTAGAGCACAGCGAGGGTATAATGTTACACATACAGAGGATGTAGAGCACAGCGAGGGTATAATGTTACACATACAGAGGATGTAGAGCACAGCGAGGGTATAATGTTACACATACAGAGGATGTAGAGCACAGCGAGGGTATAATGTTACACATACAGAGGATGTAGAGCACAGCGAGGGTATAATGTTACACATACAGAGGATGTAGAGCACAGCGAGGGTATAATGTTACACATACAGAGGATGTAGAGCACAGCGAGGCTACAATGTTACACATACAGAGGATGTAGAGCACAGCGAGGGTATAATGTTACACATACAGAGGATGTAGAGCACAGCGAGGGTATAATGTTACACATACAGAGGATGTAGAGCACAGCGAGGGTATAATGTTACACATACAGAGGATGTAGAGCACAGCGAGGGTATAATGTTACACATACAGAGGATGTAGAGCACAGCGAGGGTATAATGTTACACATACAGAGGATGTAGAGCACAGCGATGGTATAATGTTACACATACAGAGGATGTAGAGCACAGCGAGGGTATAATGTTACACATACAGAGGATGTAGAGCACAGCGAGGGTATAATGTTACACATACAGAGGATGTAGAGCACAGCGAGGGTATAATGTTACACATACAGAGGATGTAGAGCACAGCGAGGGTATAATGTTACACATACAGAGGATGTAGAGCACAGCGAGGTATAATGTTACACATACAGAGGATGTAGAGCACAGCGAGGGTATAATGTTACACATACAGAGGATGTAGAGCACAGCGAGGGTATAATGTTACACATACAGAGGATGTAGAGCACAGCGAGGGTATAATGTTACACATACAGAGGATGTAGAGCACAGCGAGGGTATAATGTTACACATACAGAGGATGTAGAGCACAGCGAGGGTATAATGTTACACATACAGAGGATGTAGAGCACAGCGAGGTATAATGTTACACATACAGAGGATGTAGAGCACAGCGAGGGTATAATGTTACACATACAGAGGATGTAGAGCACAGCGAGGGTATAATGTTACACATACAGAGGATGTAGAGCACAGCGAGGGTATAATGTTACACATACAGAGGATGTAGAGCACAGCGAGGGTATAATGTTACACATACAGAGGATGTAGAGCACAGCGAGGGTATAATGTTACACATACAGAGGATGTAGAGCACAGCGAGGGTATAATGTTACACATACAGAGGATGTAGAGCACAGCGAGGGTATAATGTTACACATACAGAGGATGTAGAGCACAGCGAGGGTATAATGTTACACATACAGAGGATGTAGAGCACAGCGAGGGTATAATGTTACACATACAGAGGATGTAGAGCACAGCGAGGGTATAATGTTACACATACAGAGGATGTAGAGCACAGCGAGGGTATAATGTTACACATACAGAGGATGTAGAGCACAGCGAGGGTATAATGTTACACATACAGAGGATGTAGAGCACAGCGAGGGTATAATGTTACACATACAGAGGATGTAGAGCACAGCGAGGGTATAATGTTACACATACAGAGGATGTAGAGCACAGCGAGGGTATAATGTTACACATACAGAGGATGTAGAGCACAGCGAGGGTATAATGTTACACATACAGAGGATGTAGAGCACAGCGAGGTATAATGTTACACATACAGAGGATGTAGAGCACAGCGAGGGTATAATGTTACACATACAGAGGATGTAGAGCACAGCGAGGGTATAATGTTACACATACAGAGGATGTAGAGCACAGCGAGGGTATAATGTTACACATACAGAGGATGTAGAGCACAGCGAGGGTATAATGTTACACATACAGAGGATGTAGAGCACAGCGAGGGTATAATGTTACACATACAGAGGATGTAGAGCACAGCGAGGGTATAATGTTACACATACAGAGGATGTAGAGCACAGCGAGGTATAATGTTACACATACAGAGGATGTAGAGCACAGCGAGGGTATAATGTTACACACATACAGAGGATGTAGAGCACAGCGAGGTATAATGTTACACATACAGAGGATGTAGAGCACAGCGAGGGTATAATGTTACACATACAGAGGATGTAGAGCACAGCGAGGGTATAATGTTACACATACAGAGGATGTAGAGCACAGCGAGGGTATAATGTTACACATACAGAGGATGTAGAGCACAGCGAGGTATAATGTTACACATACAGAGGATGTAGAGCACAGCGAGGGTATAATGTTACACATACAGAGGATGTAGAGCACAGCGAGGGTATAATGTTACACATACAGAGGATGTAGAGCACAGCGAGGGTATAATGTTACACATACAGAGGATGTAGAGCAGCAGGGTATAATGTTACACATACAGAGGATGTAGAGCACAGCGAGGGTATAATGTTACACATACAGAGGATGTAGAGCACAGCGAGGGTATAATGTTACACATACAGAGGATGTAGAGCACAGCGAGGGTATAATGTTACACATACAGAGGATGTAGAGCACAGCGAGGGTATAATGTTACACATACAGAGGATGTAGAGCACAGCGAGGGTATAATGTTACACATACAGAGGATGTAGAGCACAGCGAGGGTATAATGTTACACATACAGAGGATGTAGAGCACAGCGAGGGTATAATGTTACACATACAGAGGATGTAGAGCACAGCGAGGGTATAATGTTACACATACAGAGGATGTAGAGCACAGCGAGGGTATAATGTTACACATACAGAGGATGTAGAGCACAGCGAGGGTATAATGTTACACATACAGAGGATGTAGAGCACAGCGAGGTATAATGTTACACATACAGAGGATGTAGAGCACAGCTTAGGTATAATGTTACACATACAGAGGATGTAGAGCACAGCGAGGGTATAATGTTACACATACAGAGGATGTAGAGCACAGCGAGGGTATAATGTTACACATACAGAGGATGTAGAGCACAGCGAGGTATTATGTTACACATACAGAGGATGTAGAGCACAGCGAGGGTATAATGTTACACATACAGAGGATGTAGAGCACAGCGAGGGTATAATGTTACACATACAGAGGATGTAGAGCACAGCGAGGGTATAATGTTACACATACAGAGGATGTAGAGCACAGCGAGGGTATAATGTTACACATACAGAGGATGTAGAGCACAGCGAGGGTATAATGTTACACATACAGAGGATGTAGAGCACAGCGAGGGTATAATGTTACACATACAGAGGATGTAGAGCACAGCGAGGGTATAATGTTACACATACAGAGGATGTAGAGCACAGCGAGGGTATAATGTTACACATACAGAGGATGTAGAGCACAGCGAGGGTATAATGTTACACATACAGAGGATGTAGAGCACAGCAAAGGTATAATGTTACACATACAGAGGATGTAGAGCACAGCGAGGGTATAATGTTACACATACAGAAGATGTAGAGCACAGCGAGGGTATAATGTTACACATACAGAGGATGTAGAGCACAGCGAGGGTATAATGTTACACATACAGAGGATGTAGAGCACAGCGAGGGTATAATGTTACACATACAGAGGATGTAGAGCACAGCGAGGGTATAATGTTACACATACAGAGGATGTAGAGCACAGCGAGGGTATAATGTTACACATACAGAGGATGTAGAGCACAGCGAGGTATAATGTTACACATACAGAGGATGTAGAGCACAGCGAGGGTATAATGTTACACATACAGAGGATGTAGAGCACAGCGAGGGTATAATGTTACACATACAGAGGATGTAGAGCACAGCGAGGGTATAATGTTACACATACAGAGGATGTAGAGCACAGCAAGGGTATAATGTTACACATACAGAGGATGTAGAGCACAGCGAGGGTATAATGTTACACATACAGAGGATGTAGAGCACAGCGAGGGTATAATGTTACACATACAGAGGATGTAGAGCACAGCGAGGGTATAATGTTACACATACAGAGGATGTAGAGCACAGCAAGGGTATAATGTTACACATACAGAGGATGTAGAGCACAGCGAGGGTATAATGTTACACATACAGAGGATGTAGAGCACAGCGAGGGTATAATGTTACACATACAGAGGATGTAGAGCACAGCGAGGGTATAATGTTACACATACAGAGGATGTAGAGCACAGCGAGGGTATAATGTTACACATACAGAGGATGTAGAGCACAGCGAGGGTATAATGTTACACATACAGAGGATGTAGAGCACAGTGAGGGTATAATGTTACACATACAGAGGATGTAGAGCACAGCGAGGGTATAATGTTACACATACAGAGGATGTAGAGCACAGCGAGGGTATAATGTTACACATACAGAGGATGTAGAGCACAGCGAGGGGTATAATGTTACACATACAGAGGATGTAGAGCACAGCGAGGGTATAATGTTACACATACAGAGGATGTAGAGCACAGCGAGGTATAATGTTACACATACAGAGGATGTAGAGCACAGCGAGGGTATAATGTTACACATACAGAGGATGTAGAGCACAGCGAGGGTATAATGTTACACATACAGAGGATGTAGAGCACAGCGAGGGTATAATGTTACACATACAGAGGATGTAGAGCACAGCGAGGGTATAATGTTACACATACAGAGGATGTAGAGCACAGCGAGGGTATAATGTTACACATACAGAGGATGTAGAGCACAGCGAGGGTATAATGTTACACATACAGAGGATGTAGAGCACAGCGAGGGTATAATGTTACACATACAGAGGATGTAGAGCACAGCGAGGGTATAATGTTACACATACAGAGGATGTAGAGCACAGCGAGGGTATAATGTTACACATACAGAGGATGTAGAGCACAGCAAGGGTATAATGTTACACATACAGAGGATGTAGAGCACAGCGAGGGTATAATGTTACACATACAGAGGATGTAGAGCACAGCGAGGGTATAATGTTACACATACAGAGGATGTAGAGCACAGCGAGGGTATAATGTTACACATACAGAGGATGTAGAGCACAGTGAGGGTATAATGTTACACATACAGAGGATGTAGAGCACAGCGAGGGTATAATGTTACACATACAGAGGATGTAGAGCACAGCGAGGGTATAATGTTACACATACAGAGGATGTAGAGCACAGCGAGGGTATAATGTTACACATACAGAGGATGTAGAGCACAGCGAGGGTATAATGTTACACATACAGAGGATGTAGAGCACAGCGAGGGTATAATGTTACACATACAGAGGATGTAGAGCACAGCGAGGGTATAATGTTACACATACAGAGGATGTAGAGCACAGCGAGGGTATAATGTTACACATACAGAGGATGTAGAGCACAGCGAGGGTATAATGTTACACATACAGAGGATGTAGAGCACAGCGAGGGTATAATGTTACACATACAGAGGATGTAGAGCACAGCGAGGGTATAATGTTACACATACAGAGGATGTAGAGCACAGCGAGGGTATAATGTTACACATACAGAGGATGTAGAGCACAGTGAGGGTATAATGTTACACATACAGAGGATGTAGAGCACAGCGAGGGTATAATGTTACACATACAGAGGATGTAGAGCACAGCGAGGGTATAATGTTACACATACAGAGGATGTAGAGCACAGCGGTATAATGTTACACATACAGAGGATGTAGAGCACAGCGAGGGTATAATGTTACACATACAGAGGATGTAGAGCACAGCGAGGGTATAATGTTACACATACAGAGGATGTAGAGCACAGCGAGGGTATAATGTTACACATACAGAGGATGTAGAGCACAGCGAGGGTATAATGTTACACATACAGAGGATGTAGAGCACAGCGAGGGTATAATGTTACACATACAGAGGATGTAGAGCACAGCGAGGGTATAATGTTACACATACAGAGGATGTAGAGCACAGCGAGGGTATAATGTTACACATACAGAGGATGTAGAGCACAGCGAGGGTATAATGTTACACATACAGAGGATGTAGAGCACAGCGAGGGTATAATGTTACACATACAGAGGATGTAGAGCACAGCGAGGGTATAATGTTACACATACAGAGGATGTAGAGCACAGCGAGGGTATAATGTTACACATACAGAGGATGTAGAGCACAGCGAGGGTATAATGTTACACATACAGAGGATGTAGAGCACAGCGAGGGTATAATGTTACACATACAGAGGATGTAGAGCACAGCGAGGGTATAATGTTACACATACAGAGGATGTAGAGCACAGCGAGGGTATAATGTTACACATACAGAGGATGTAGAGCACAGCGAGGGTATAATGTTACACATACAGAGGATGTAGAGCACAGCGAGGGTATAATGTTACACATACAGAGGATGTAGAGCACAGCGAGGGTATAATGTTACACATACAGAGGATGTAGAGCACAGCGAGGGTATAATGTTACACATACAGAGGATGTAGAGCACAGCGAGGGTATAATGTTACACATACAGAGGATGTAGAGCACAGCGAGGTATAATGTTACACATACAGAGGATGTAGAGCACAGCGAGGGTATAATGTTACACATACAGAGGATGTAGAGCACAGCGAGGGTATAATGTTACACATACAGAGGATGTAGAGCACAGCGAGGGTATAATGTTACACATACAGAGGATGTAGAGCACAGCGAGGGTATAATGTTACACATACAGAGGATGTAGAGCACAGCGAGGGTATAATGTTACACATACAGAGGATGTAGAGCACAGCGAGGGTATAATGTTACACATACAGAGGATGTAGAGCACAGCGAGGGTATAATGTTACACATACAGAGGATGTAGAGCACAGCGAGGGTATAATGTTACACATACAGAGGATGTAGAGCACAGCGAGGGTATAATGTTACACATACAGAGGATGTAGAGCACAGCGACGGAATAATGTTACACATACAGAGGATGTAGAGCACAGCGAGGGTATAATGTTACACATACAGAGGATGTAGAGCACAGCGAGGGTATAATGTTACACATACAGAGGATGTAGAGCACAGCGAGGGTATAATGTTACACATACAGAGGATGTAGAGCACAGCGAGGGTATAATGTTACACATACAGAGGATGTAGAGCACAGCGAGGGTATAATGTTACACATACAGAGGATGTAGAGCACAGCGAGGGTATAATGTTACACATACAGAGGATGTAGAGCACAGCGAGGGTATAATGTTACACATACAGAGGATGTAGAGCACAGCGAGGGTATAATGTTACACATACAGAGGATGTAGAGCACAGTTAGGGTATAATGTTACACATACAGAGGATGTAGAGCACAGCGAGGGTATAATGTTACACATACAGAGGATGTAGAGCACAGCGAGGGTATAATGTTACACATACAGAGGATGTAGAGCACAGCGAGGGTATAATGTTACACATACAGAGGATGTAGAGCACAGCGAGGGTATAATGTTACACATACAGAGGATGTAGAGCACAGCGAGGGTATAATGTTACACATACAGAGGATGTAGAGCACAGCGAGGGTATAATGTTACACATACAGAGGATGTAGAGCACAGCGAGGGTATAATGTTACACATACAGAGGATGTAGAGCACAGCGAGGGTATAATGTTACACATACAGAGGATGTAGAGCACAGCGAGGGTATAATGTTACACATACAGAGGATGTAGAGCACAGCGAGGGTATAATGTTACACATACAGAGGATGTAGAGCACAGCGAGGTATAATGTTACACATACAGAGGATGTAGAGCACAGCGAGGGTATAATGTTACACATACAGAGGATGTAGAGCACAGCGAGGGTATAATGTTACACATACAGAGGATGTAGAGCACAGCTTGAGGTATAATGTTACACATACAGAGGATGTAGAGCACAGCGAGGGTATAATGTTACACATACAGAGGATGTAGAGCACAGCGAGGGTATAATGTTACACATACAGAGGATGTAGAGCACAGCGAGGGTATAATGTTACACATACAGAGGATGTAGAGCACAGCGAGGGTATAATGTTACACATACAGAGGATGTAGAGCACAGCGAGGGTATAATGTTACACATACAGAGGATGTAGAGCACAGCGAGGGTATAATGTTACACATACAGAGGATGTAGAGCACAGCGAGGGTATAATGTTACACATACAGAGGATGTAGAGCACAGCGAGGGTATAATGTTACACATACAGAGGATGTAGAGCACAGCGAGGGTATAATGTTACACATACAGAGGATGTAGAGCACAGCGAGGGTATAATGTTACACATACAGAGGATGTAGAGCACAGCGAGGGTATAATGTTACACATACAGAGGATGTAGAGCACAGCGAGGGTATAATGTTACACATACAGAGGATGTAGAGCACAGCGAGGGTATAATGTTACACATACAGAGGATGTAGAGCACAGCGAGGGTATAATGTTACACATACAGAGGATGTAGAGCACAGCGAGGGTATAATGTTACACATACAGAGGATGTAGAGCACAGCGAGGGTATAATGTTACACATACAGAGGATGTAGAGCACAGCGAGGGTATAATGTTACACATACAGAGGATGTAGAGCACAGCGAGGGTATAATGTTACACATACAGAGGATGTAGAGCACAGCGAGGGTATAATGTTACACATACAGAGGATGTAGAGCACAGCGAGGGTATAATGTTACACATACAGAGGATGTAGAGCACAGCGAGGGTATAATGTTACACATACAGAGGATGTAGAGCACAGCGAGGGTATAATGTTACACATACAGAGGATGTAGAGCACAGCGAGGGTATAATGTTACACATACAGCGGATGTAGAGCACAGCAAGGGTATAATGCTGTGTGATAACTAGGTACACAGGTCTCCTGGATACTTCCTTTGATAGCAGTTGTAATAGTACACTGCTTTTCTGTTGGCACTGTTGTTTATACATATTATATGGGGGGGGGGATTTTTCCCTGATATGGGGCACACTACAATGGACTCCTGTTTTGGGTGTGTGATCATACGTGAGTATCTATCATGGTACAAACAGGAATAGGCCACTATTGCTACTATCCTAGTTGCGTTCACACCCTGTGTATGTTTGGCACACTGTTGGATATGAGATGTGTAATCAAGCGGTGAATACTGATAGCCTTCCTTTATTGCTGTATCTCTACATACTGTACTCCCACATATGTGAACCTGACATGTGTTTTCATTTATTTGTATTTCAGGAGATAGCAATCATGCATGACACAGGGCACCATTTACTGAGGCAGAAAATGACCTCATCATTGAGGCTTTGTGCCAACATTACCAAGTCCTGCTGTCCAAAGGGAAGGCAAATATGCCAGACTGTACAGCCCTGTGGGATGGACTGGTGCATAACATCAATGAGGTGGGTCACCAGAATCATACCTATGAGCAGGTGTAACACCATGACACAGATATGATACACACTGCACATAGACATGCAGCTGACGTGGTCAGGGGTCGTCAGGTTACTGGTAGTGGACCTGCAGCAGAAAAACCTCTGTCAGCCACTGAGGAATTCCAGGCAAACCTTGCAACACAGGACATCTCCCAGCCATCCATCACACAATATGTTGTAGATATGGATCCCACCCATTTCTCTCAAGAGAAGCCTCCAGGTATACTTAGATCAGCACTAGAATACTGTTGCATTCAACGTGTCAAGGTGTAAATAGTTTTTCATTGGAATCAGGTGTTTTATTGGTGAGGAAGGAGGTTAGCTGCAGTTTTAAGCTCATGTAGAAATTGTGACCTACATACCTGTTAACATAGAAGCTACTGTAAATGTGAGATATTTAGACATATTATCCCTGTTATATTGTGACATGCAGTGCTGTTGCCATTACCTCTCCCTCAGAATTTTTCAGAAGCATCAGGAATTGGAAGAGGTCATGCTCCTGCTGCTGGTAAGCACAAAACTGTTTTATCAGAGGTGTAGATATTGTTCAATGTATTCGCTAAAGTGTCATTTCAGGCCTGCTGGCTGGATTGATGTATCGTTTGTATGATTGCCAAGTGGACAGATATTTTCTGAATGTTCACAGTTTAGAGACATACCTTTGCCTTGTAGGTGTGACCATAGTGATTGACTTAACATCATTGTCAGGACATTACAGATTGCCATAATTGTCAACTGTGCATATTTTTGCAGAAGGTCAACAGTGTACATAATTTAGTTTTTGCTCATGAGATTCTTGTTTAATGAATAATTATTTCTAAATAATTACAGCTTGGGATTAGAAAATAATGTCCTCATGTCCTACTATGTGAGGTTGGGGGTTATACAAGTCTGTAATAGTGACAGCAGTGTGTACAACTTAACATATATTGCACCATAGTACTGCAGAGCCTAGAAGTGCAGGTATTAATGTATTGTTTTTTTATCACAGGTGACCAGGGAGGTTGGTCATTGTCCCCTTCACAACTTGATGTCAGTGTCTCTTCAGACTCTGATGATGATGGTGGCCAAAGTGAGACACAGCTGGGGGTTACAGGGGCTGAGTCTGGCACAGAAGTTTTCATACCTCATCCTTCATCATCACCATACACAGCCAGTATGCCTATGCATACCCAGCCCCTGAGGCCACAGATATTGGACAGTTGGAGGGAGGGGACACTGAACAGGGAAGTGTGGCTACTGTGGCTTCAGTGACTGCGACACTGGTCATAGCCAAACAGTTGGTGAGGTTCCACACAGGCGGATTGTTAGGGGTGCTCATAGGAGGCCTGCTGTCCCTCCACCACCTGTCACAGGTGTCTCATCATGTGTCACTTGGCATATGTTTAGGGCCATCATGGAGGCACAGGCACATTTGCTAAGGATTATGGGTGCAGCACAGTCTGACATCTGTGTCTGCCTATACCATGTTGCTGATACCCTGGAATGATTGACTGACACATTGGAAAGAGGTAGGTCTTAGACAGATCAGACACTATTTGTCTTGGGACGCATGTTGTCTGTAATGGAATGTCTGATTGGAGCTAAGCATCAGACTTGTGGACATAGGTCAGCAACTACATCTGCTTAGAATAAACATGGCCATGCACAATCATGTTCCAGTAGTGGCAGTACATCCAGTGCTCCAGTGGGGAGTGTGCTGTCCACACCAAGATTTAGCAGGCCATGGGATCATGGTCTTGGATGTTCCCATGGAGGACACATTCCCATCAGACATCAGCCCCCCCTCAGGAAGTAGCACAGCATCTGACCTTGGGCATTAAGGTGCCAGTGCAAATCCTGGCAGAGCCAGTTCTCATGTTCAGGGGTGGAGACAATGAACTGTCAGCTCTACCATACATGTCTCACATCTGTTGAACATACAGACATATAGGGATAGCACTGTGTTTGGCTATGTTCATGCAGACACTCAAACACCATCACATTGAGGGCACCTACAGACACACATGCAACATTTCCATGGTCCATCTTGCCTGCTTCCTTTCCTGACTCACACATGCAGTTGCCAACCTATTGGGTCAGGCTAGGCCTCCTGTACTCCCACACAACACCCTTTGCAAGTGATGATACATGTGCCCATCCTTATCATCTTTCTCATGGATGCAGGGAAATAAAGCTATGTGTCTGATGCACGGGGTGACTATCTGCATTAATATGAATTTGTTTCATCCATTGTTGCTGTAGATATGCTGCTTATACTGGTCATTTACATAGATTGTACTTTTACATTTATAATGTGTGTAGCATAATGTGTCTACATTAAGCTAGATATTGTTGTAAGGGCTGTGGAGTCACACAATGAAATGAGTCTCATGGAAATATTTACATTTCACTTTCAGGATTGCGTTGAACACTCCTGTGGGTACACATCTACAATCAAATCAACCAATCAACATCAGAGCACAGGACTGAATATCATCACAGATAGTTTCATAGTTTCATAGTATAGTACTAGGCTATCTGCCCTGGGGCATTTGTAAGCCTAGCCATAGTGATGTGGCTATAGCCACCCCATGAAATGGTACAAAAATGTACAGAATAAATTTAGAATACTGTGCCTCTGTCTAGTAGTGACACAATGAAGGTCCCCTTATATAATAGAATTAGTTTACTGTGCCCCTGTCTAGCAGTGACACAGATGTGACCCCTGGGGTAAACTTACAATCTCCCATCCACTCATCAAGATTTCTCTTGAAGAGAGGCAGTGAGGGGCTCTGCCTAATATGAACCGGGATCTTGTTCCAAAGCATGGGAAGCCTCTGGGTTATGAATCTATCCCTCCAGCATGTCCTATTCATACTTGTGCCGAGGTTTAAGTCTTTAGCTCTCGTGGTCCTGATGGATTTGGATTTTTTGAGGTGGAGCATGTCCATCAGATTCTGATTGGACATGGCCTTGTACGTCAGGCAGAGATCACCTCTGAGCAGGCGGTCTGCTACTGAATAGAGCTGAAGTTTCTATAGTCTGGCAGAATAAGACATATGTTGGAGACCCTTGATCCTCTTGGTGAGGTACTTTTGTGGTCTCTCCAGCTGTTGCAAATGCCAGGGGAGGTACATACCAAATGGGGCATTGTACTCAATCATGGGTCTGATGAGGGAGGAGTATAGGGGTACAATGACATCCTTGGGTCTGGATGTGAATTCCTTCATGATGAGGTGTGCAAGGTAGAATGTTTTTCTAACCACTTTGGCAACGTGGGTGTCAAATGAGAGGTCACTGTCAACTTGGGTCCCTAGGTCTCTGATTACTTTTTCTGTACTCAGTGGGTTGCTGTCTATGTGATAATTTGTGGGTACTTTGTTTTTCCCAAAGGGGATGACTATACATTTTTTGGCATTTAGTTTAAGGCCGTGACTCCGGCACCAGTTGTCCGTTTCTGTGAGGCCTTTTTATAGGATGTATGTGTCCGCTGGTGTATTGACTATGGCACCTAGTTTGCAGTCATCTGCAAACTTTGTCAGCCACAGGCCTCCCATGTTTGCTTTCACATCTGAGAAATAAATGCCGAACAAGAGGGGTCCCAGGACAGACCCCTGTGGTACACCACTTGTGACTGGCTTTGTGTCTGACATTGCTCCAGTGATTTTAACTTTATGGTTTCTGTCTTTTAGCCAGTTTGCAACCCATCTAGTGACATAAGGGTTTACGTTTAAGCTGTTGAGCTTATCTATGATGCCTGAGTGGGGTATTGTGTCGAAGGCCTTAGCCAAGTCCAGGTAGGCTGTATGGACTGCTTTGCCCTCATCAATGGCTCTAGTGACTGTTTTGAAGAAGTCAACCAGGTTCAAAAGGCAGGATCTGTACTTTACAAAGCCAAATTGGGTGGGGTCAAGTGTCTGTAGGTCCCCTATGTCTCTGTTTATGAGTTCCATAATGATTCTTTCCATAGCTTTGCAGACCAGGCTGGTTAAGCTTATGGGGCGGTAGTTTCCAGGGTCTGTAGAGGCACCCCCTTTGTGGAGTGGGACCACTGTTGCTGTACGCCAGTGCTCAGGTACATATCCCGAAGTAAGGTTAAGGTTAAATAGCATTTTTATGTGTGGGTTTAGCTCCTCTTGGAGTTCACATAACACGCAACCCGGGATACCATCAGGTCCCATTGATGCTGTGTTTTTAGCTTTGTTTAGGGCGGTTCTCACTTGGACATCTGAGATGACAGGGAGATTACATTCAGCTGGGATAAGTATTTCTTCTTTTGGGGGTGAGGGACAAATGTCATCAGAAAGGTAATACAGTATAGGTTCATAGGTGTTTACTAGGCAAATAAACACAAGGGGTTCTTTAAGCCTAGCCATGCATCCCAAACCTCTGACAAGGTCTGATGCCCTAGATAAGTGTAATCAGAGTTTTGGGAGATGAAACACTTACAAACAGGGGCCTGGGAGATGAATCATTTACAGTTTGCTGTGACCATTAAAGGCATAGGTCCCAAACCAGGGAGGATTGTCCTGTTCCCCATCCAATTGTGTAACTTGTACTTGATTTGCGTTAGGACAGAACTCTGCTTCACATGGATGGGGAACCTGTTCCACATAGGGTGTAGTCTGTGAGATACATACCTGTCTCTCCAGCATGTACATTTATACCACAGGCAAGGTGTAGGTCTGTAGAATGGGTAGTTCTGGTGTTAGCTGTTCTGTGGATATGCAGGAGGTCCACAGTGGGGTCTGACAATGCCCTGTATGAGAGGCATACATCTCCCCTCAAAAGGCTGTAGGACACAGAATACAGGGATAGGGCTTTGACATGGTCTGCAGAGAACATCATATGTATGCCCTGTACTGGTTTAGTGAGGAACCTCTGTGGATGTTCCAATTGTTAGATATACCTGGCTAGGTATATAACAAAGGTGGCATTGCACTCAATGACAGGTCTGATGAATGCTGAATACACTGGAACAATGACTTCCTGGACTTACATGACATACTGTTGTTAATAAGTTGCACAACATAGAATGATTTCCCCAATACTTAGACACATGACAGTCAAAGTCTAGATTACTATCTATGTGTGTCCCTAAGTCCCTGACTATTGGGTCAACTGTTAGAAGTGTGCTGTCAATATGATAGTTACCTGGGGTGGATGACTTCCCAAAGCATAGTATTATACATTTCTTGCCATTTATTGTTACTCCATGGCTCTGACACCAGTTGTATATCTGTGTCAGCCCCTTCTAGAGGACATTTTTGTCAGTGTGGGAATCAATGACTACTCCTAATTTGCAATAATCTGCAATTTTAGACAGCCAGAGGCCACTGACAGTGTCATTAACTTCAGACCAGTAAATGCTTAAGAGGAGCACTCTGAGGAATTATTCATGAGGGGCTCGACTTATGACTGGCCTGTTTGTAGAGGTAGACTCCCCTAGGCTAACTTCCTGGGACATGACCGTGAGCCACTTGGCTATCCACTGGCTGACATTCTAGTTTGTACCTAACCTCTTGAGTTTGTCAACAACGCCTGATAGTGTCACATGCCTTGTCAGGCTATGGTAGGCAGTGTGAACCATTTTTCTCTCATCCATTGCTTTGATTACCTTCTCAAATAAGTCCACCAGGTTGTGTAGGCATGATCTGCAATTAATGAAACCAAACTGGGTTTGGTCCAGTGTCTGGAAGTTTAGTATATCTCTATTGATCATTTCCATGATAATTATTTTCATGGCTTTACATATCAGACTAGTAAGACATCTGGGTCTGTAGTCTCCAGGGTCAGTAGATGGCCCACCTTTGTGCAGAGGGATGACTCCTGCTGTTCTCCATTCATGAGACACGAAACCTGTTTGGTGGCTACAGTGAAATAATAATTCCAGAGGCCTCAAAAGGTCATGTTTTATGCTATTTAGAAGGCATGCTGGGATATTGTCCAGGCCCATTGATGCAGTATACTTGTTCTTAGAGAGAGAATTAAGGACCTATTCCCTTGTGATAGTAGGGGTATTTATATTTGATAGTATTTCCTGAGGGAAGGTTGAGAGGGAGAGAAAGGTAAAGTTGGGGCTCAATTTATCAGCCAGGAGGTTTGCTCTATCTTCTAAATCATTATAGGTGGTTCCATTTACAATGAGATGTGCACACAGTTGTGCCTTGCCTTTGAGGTTGCAGACATACCTAAAGTATGCTTTGTGGTTGTCCTTGGTCTGTGAGCCTGAACTTACCTGAAATCTGGCTTTGGTAGACTTCATTTGTCCTCTAAATCATTATAGGTGGTTCCATTTACAATGAGATGTGCACACAGTTGTGTCTTGTCTTTGAGGTTGCAGACATACCTAAAGTATGCTTTGTGGTTGTCCTTGGCCTGTGAGCCTGAACTTACCTGAAATCTGGCTTTGGTAGACTTCATTTGTCCTCTGTTCTGTTCACATTGATGAGAGTGCTTTTATCCTGCTGTGCTGCACCTCCTATGTTTTGCCCTGAGTTTCTTCCTTCTGTTATACACCAGTGTGGTTTAATTGTCAGTTAGTTCTGTACTTCTCCCTGGTGGGTATGGCTGCCTCTATGTAGCTATTAACATGCTCATACAGGGCTGCTGTGAATACTGCTGCACAGGTGGCAGTGTTCTCAGGGCTTATGGGGGCTTGAGATTTGGCCAGTTTATCACCTAATAGCTGGAGGTTAGCCTTACAGTAGTTCCTAAATATTCCATTTCTAGCTGGGGGTCCATTGTTTCATTTTTACCTCAAAGGAGACCAATTTGTGTTCGGACCTTACCAGGGAAGGCATTACAGTATGGTGTTGTGCATGACTTTCCCATATTGGTGAGAACCAGATCCAGTATAGTTGCACCACTGTTTGGTGTATTGGCTATCTGGTTCAGGGAGTTTGTTTACAAAAGCCAGGAATGTGTATGTGTTTCGGAATAGCAAATTTTTTTCCCCAAGGAAAAAATTCAAGCGTTCTCAATGTTCGATATTATTTGGTTTAGATATTTTAGGTTTGATGAAATAGCGTTCGCTATTTTCATCTTTCGATAATGTGATATAAACACATATTAACAGTGCACAGGTTCTGGTAGCTCTCATTAAGGCCAAAAACACAGTCTCAATGGGGCCTGACAATATCCCAGGTTGCCTCCTGAATAGTTTGAAACATGATTTATCAAGACCACTTGAGTCACTTTTCAACTAAAGCCTCAAAACAGGCTTTGTACCATGGGAATGGAGGACTGCAGTGGTTATCCCACCTCACAAGGGTGGACCATCAACTGATCCTATAAACTACAGATTTATTAGTCTGACTAGTCTAATATGTAAAGCCACGGAATACATTATGATGGAAATGATCAACAAAAACATAAGCAACCTTCAGACACAGGACACATCCAGTTTGGCTTTGTCAAAGGAAGCTTATGCCTACTGGATCTGGACTACCTTGAGAAGGTCACCAAGGCAATGAATAATGTGAATGGTGCATACCTCCTACATGGACCTGGCTAAGGCATTCAATACAATACAATACAATACAATACAATACACCACCAGGGTGTAGCTGACAAACTCACCTTACTAATTATAAACCCATATATAACTCACTGGATTGCAAGCTGGCTCAGAGACAGGATCCAGGATGTCAGGTCTAATGAGACTACCTCTTCTAAGAGACTGGTCATCAATGGGCTGCCTCAGGGATCTGTGTTGGGACTGCTCCTATTTGGCATTTACTTCTTGGAGGCTAATGTCAAGGGCATCTGGCTGACCAGTTTCACAGATGACTGCAAATTGGGAGCTATCCTAGATTTCCCCTATAGCACAAACATCTTACAAGAGGGTCTAACATAGATAAATGACTGGTGCCAAAGTCATGGATTAAAACTGAATGACAAGAAATGCATCGTAGTGTATTTTGGGAAAACTGCCACCCAGGCTAATTACTTCATTGATAAGACACCCTACGAGTTGACCCAGTAGTCAGGGATCTGGGGACATATGTAGACAGTAATATGGCCTTTGACCAACATGTTGGCAAGGTAGTAAGAAAATCATTGCATGCTGCCCACCCTATAAGTGTAGGCATGGCATCCAGGTCCAAAGACGTCATAGTACCATTTAATTTGGCCCTTATAGGACCCATCACTGAGCAAAATGCCCCTTTGGTCTGTATTTGACCAGACATATGCAACAGCTGGAATGACCACAAAGGTCTCCCAATAGGAAAATCCAGGGAATAAACACATTGTCCTACACAGATCACCTTAAATCCCTACCTCAGTTTCCTACAGGTTACTTAGATCAGATCTATGCCTACCATAATATGCATCTTCAGGTCGAGCTCCGATGAACCTTTTGCACATCCACAAAATGAACAGCATCAGAACCACTAGACTCAAAGTTTTACATTTTGATTGTGACATAAATAAGACAAATTGGTGAGACAGATATGTGTCTTCTCAGAGGATCCCCATGCTCTGGAACAGGCTTCCCATCCTTATGAAGCAGAGTCCATCCCTAACCCTTTTTAAGCGTAACCTTGACCAATAGACTGGAAATCAGAATGTCACTCCGATTCTGGCCCCCATGTCCCTGATAGACAGAGGATGCAATAATGCCCAAAGTAACATACCACCCTCCTCACATAACCTTTAGAAACTTAACAAACACATCTCCTCCTAATAAATCCCCATGATACATAGGGATGCAGTTGGGTTGGGTTGCACAGTTAGGCTTATAAACCTAAGAGAGTCTGGGGCACAAACATCCAAAAAAAAAAAAGTGTAGCTCATACCTGTTTTTCATTTTCAGTCTTGTAGTTGCTATAATGAAACAGACACCTCAAATTGGCAATGTTATAAAAACATACATGGGTGGGGAGAACTTGAATCCGCAGGCATCATCACAATATAACAGTGCAGCCTTGCTTGTCCCAGGATATGGCAGGATGTACACACACACACACACACACACACACACACACACACACACACACACACACACACACACACACTCACACATGCACAGACACTATGGGAGTCAGCACAGAAGTGGCAGCAATGTGAGAAAGATGTACTGTTTGTAACCGCATCTATACTATCCGAATAGAAACTTAATATTAAAACCTGTACATTATGAAGCATGTATAGTCACCCCGGTGCCTCATTGGTGGTCTAACCCCTGTCTTTTTAGCTGCCAAGTGTCTGCAATTGCTTCAGGGGCTGTGTAGATAAAAACAGCAGTATGTAAGACCTGTGGCTGACATGGATGGCACATACTGACAGGTGTGTAAAACCTGTGGCTGGCATGGATGGCACAAACTGGCAGGTGTGTAAGACCTGTGTCTGGCATGGATGGCACACACTGGCAGGTATGTAAGACCTGTGGATGGCATGGATGGAACACACTAGCAGGTGTATAAGACCGGTGACTGGCATGGATGTCACACACTGGTAGGTGTGTAAGATCTGTGGCTGGCATGGTTGGCACACACTGGCAGGTCTGTAAGACCTGTGGCTGGCATGCATGACTCACACTGGCAGATGTGTTAGACCTGTTGCTGGCATGGATGGTACACACTGGCAGGTGTGTAAGACCCATGGCTGGCATGGATGGCACACTGGCAGGTGCGTAAGACCTGTGGCTGGCATGGGTGGCACACACTGGCAGGTGTGTAACACCTATGTCTGGTATGGATGGCACACACTGGCAGGTGTGTAACACCTATGTCTGGTATGGATGGCACACTGGCAGGTGTGTAGGACCTGTGACTGGTATGGATGGCACATACTGGCAATTGTGTAAGACCTGAGACTGGCATAGATGGCACACATTGGCAGGCATATAAGACCTGTGGCTGGCATGGATGGCATACATTGGCAGGTGTGCAAGATGTATGGCTGGCATGGTTGGCACACATTGGCAGGTATGTAAGGCCTGTGGATGGCATGAATGGAACACACTGGCAGGTGTATAAGACCAGTGGCTGGCATGGATGTCATACACTGGCAGGTGTGTAAGATCTGTGGCTGGCATGGTTGGCACACACTGGCAGGTCTGTAAGACCTGTGGCTGGCATGCGTGGCTCACACTGGCAGATGTGTAAGACCTGTTGCTGGCATGGATGGTACACACTGGCAGGTGTGTAAGACCCATGGCTGGCATGGATGACACACTGGCAGGTGTGCAAGACCTGTGGCTGGCATGGGTGGCACACACTGCCAGGTGTGTAACACCTATGTCTGGTATGGATGGCACACACTAGCAGGTGTGTAGGACCTGTGACTGGTATGGATGGCACACACTGGCAGTTGTGTAAGACCTGAGACTGGCATAGATGGCACACATTGGCAGGTGTATAAGACCTGTGGCTGACATGGATGGCACACACTGGCAGGTGTGCAAGATGTATGGCTGGCATGGTTGGCACACACTGGCAGGTCTGTAAGACCTGTGGCTGGCATGCATGGCTCACACTTGCAGATGTGTAAGACCTGTTGCTGATGTGGATGGCACACACTGGCAGGTAAGACCCGTGGCTGGTATGAATGGCACTCACAGGCAGGTGTATAGGACCTGTGGTTGGCATGTATGGCAAACACTGGCAGGTGTGTAAGACCTGTGGCTGGCATGGATGGCACACACTGGCAGTTGTGTAAGACCTGTGACTGGCATAGATGGCACACACTGGCAGATGTGTAAAACCTGGGGTTAGCATGGATGGCACACAGTGGCAAGTGTGTAAGACCTGTGGCTGGCATGTATGGCACACACTGGCAAGTGTATAAGACCTGTGGCTGACATGGATAGCCCACATTCAAAGGTGTGTAAGACCTGTGGCTGGTATGGGTGGTACATATTGGCAGTTGTGTAAGACCTGTGGCTGGAATGCATGGCACACACTGGCAGGTATGTAAGACCTGTGGCTGGCATTGATGACACACACTGGCAGGTGTGTAAGACCTGTGGCTGGCATGGATGGCACACACTGGCAGTTGTGTAAGACCTGTGGCTGGCATGGATGACACACACTGGCAGGTGTGTAAGACCTGTGGCTGGCATGGATGACACACACTGGCAGGTGTGTAAGACCTGTGGCTGGCATGGATGGCACACACTGGCAGTTGTGTAAGACCTGTGACTGTGATTGATGGCACACACTGGCAGGTGTGTAAGACCTATGGCTGGCATGCATGGCACACTGGCAGGTATGTAAGACCCATGGCTGGCATGAATGGCACACAGTGGCATGTTACACCCATAGCTGGCATCGATGGCACACACTGGCAGATGTGTAAGTCCTGTGGCTGGCATGGATGGCACACACTGGCAGGTAAGACCTGTGGCTGGCATGGATGGCACACACTGGCAGGTGTGTAAGACATGTGGCTGGCATAGATGGCACACACTGGCAGGTATGTACAACCTTTGGCTGGCATGGATGGCACACATCGGCAGGTTGTATCTGTAGCTAACATATACATTCTATTCACAGTACACAAGTGGGGACTCTGTTGTATAACTTCATCCTTACAATGGCCTAAGAAGTCAGGGTGTCTATGCCTTATGTCACTATATTGGCGATGACACTCCACCCCCATGCATGGGATGGTAATGGCATGCCTGACAACCTGGACCAACGTCTCCAGCCTTCAGTCTTATACTGAAGCCCTTCATAGCCCTCCAGCAGGAGCCTCTGGGTTCAGTTGTTTTGGAGAAAGAATTTTGTTTGTTTCCACACCGCCACCATGCTTTAAAAGAAGCACCTTTTCCTCCAGTCATGATATCTCGCTATGAAAAATCATGGGGATAAATGGTAGAAAATTTGTGCCCAAACTAGTTATGATGTCTACCATCTGCAACAAAATAACAGACACTGATGGGTAGCCTATTTGCACAACAGATGATGGGCTAGGATAATATAGGTACTGCGTCATAATTGTTCAGAATGACACTATGAAACATGGCAGCCCAAATGAAGATATTTGTAGAATTACAGATTCTCTAGAGGCATGGTATAGATTGCACATGCCCAGTACTACCTGAAGGAACCCAGGACTGTGCATCGTACTGAGGACAATTACGCAAAATGTTTAGCAAGTTTTCTTGATATGCCAGTTTAGCAATTCAGAAACAAGAATGAGTTAAGCTCTAATTAGCAAAATCACAGAGCCCAGCCATGTAAATATGCACAATATGAGGGCAAAGAAAGCAAAGACAACCATCGAGCTATGGAAGAACTCATAGAGCAGCACCTTCTACATCTGCAACAGGCATACCTGAGAGGAATTGTTATACCTGAGAGGAATTGTTAAAGCAAAGTAAAGTTCGGCTTATAAGTGTTACTTCCTACAAGTACTTTTTGTCAAGTATGGTTGCTTTTAAATACTATTGTTACTTGAAAGCATTTTGGGAAGGTAGTTGGAGACAGTGACCACAAGGGTAAGGCAACTGTCAGGCAGAAGGGTCAAGCATAATGGGAGACACATCAAACAGCACATACTCAGAGCACAATGGGAGACATGTTTATTTAATTATTTGCAGTTGGTTTACCAGGATAGTCCATTGGGCCAAGAAGAACCCGTGTTCAATGGAGTCCTGGGGAGAAAAGCTCCAAAAAACAAACAAAATTACAAATTTTTTGGTTACAGTAACAGAAATATTAGTAAAATGAAAAAAAAACAAAATTACAAAGTTTTGGTTACACTAACTACAGAAGTACAAGTAAAACAATGCATTATAAAGATACAATTTCTGAGACAAAACGTCAAAGTTGTGAATTTTGAGTAGATATTTGCAAATGCATTGCTACTACACCAATGTATAAGATAGGAGATTGAGGTACCTGAGATGTCAGAGATGTAGAGAGGAGAAGAGATTATGTGGGGTCGGAGCAGGAACATCCCCACTGAGATATAAGGTCTGAGTGAAGTGAGTTTTTAAAGGAGGAGAGGTTTGTGGTGGTACAGATAGAAGGTGGTAGGGAGTTCCATCAACGTGCAAGGGCAAAAGATAAGAGATTTTTGCCTGGGGGCCGGGTAGGTTTATACAGTTCTATTAGGTTTTGATTGTTAGATCTTAAGAGTATTTCAGGGAGGTGCATTTTAAAGGTTGAGGATAGGAAGAGACAGAGGGAGGGGCTGAAAATGAGTTTGTGTGCATGAATAAGTTGAATATAGTTGAGATAATTGGGCAGTTCTAACAAATTTAATTTGTGAAGGGCTACATAGTGATGGGTAGAAAACTTGTGGTTTGTGGCAAATTTGGCAATTTTATTATAGCAAGAGGAGAGTTTTGTCTTAAGAGAGGATTATAGCTTTGGTAGGAGTGCAACACCATAAAGAAGAGCGAGGATGAGAAATGTGGTAGAGAGAATGAACATGTCAAACAGCACATGCTCAGAGCACAATCGGAGACAGGTCATACAGCACATGCTCAGAGCAAAAGGTGAAATGTCGAACAGCACATGCTCAGAGCACAATAGGAGTCATGTCAAACAGCACATGCTCAGAGCACAATGAGAGACATGTCATACAGCACATGCTCAGTGCTCAAGGTGAGACATGTCAAACAGCACATGCTCAATGCTCAAGGTGAGACATGTCAAACAGCACATGCTCAGTGCTCAAGGTGAGACATGTCATACAGCACATGCTCAGTGCTCAAGGTGAGACATGTCAAACAGCACATAGAGCACAATTCAGAGCATGGTTCAACACATTCTGGCTGGACTTGTGATACAAATTTCATTAAAACAATGCCTGTTATGTAGATTTACACACTTATCTCATTTGCAAAAATGTCTTTTTTAACAATGCAAGGAAACAATCAAGTCTCCTTGGTCAATTGCAGTGTTGTAGGTATTGTACTGTAGGAGACATTTTCTTAATAATCTTATTCACCTGACATTAGTTAAAGAGTATAGCTAGAAATATTTATTTATTTATTAATTTATTTGTTTGTTTGTTTGTTTGACATTTGTTGACTGGGATAGTTTGACTGAGCTAAAGCCCCTTTTCAGCGGTGGCCTGGGGAGAAAAGCTCCACAGTAAAACATAGCAAGAAAAATAACATGAAAGCATTAAAATGCAATAATATATATACAGAAATAGTTAGTAAATTATCATTACAGTAGCAAGCATGAACGCTTAGTAAAAAAGACATTTAAACTAAGTAGAATGTATAGATTCAGGTAATAAAAAGAACTGGCAAAAACACATTAGGATTATCCACAGTAAACAACTTTACAATTCAAAGAAGTCAGTTTTGTAAGCTACATCAGGTGAAGATATAAAATATAAAGACAAATTGCAATTAGGAGGCAGGTAGCATGTTTCTAGAACTACTTAGTGATGGAGCATGAAGAGTGTTAGGTGACTACTCATGCTAAGAAAAAAAGGGAAAAAAAGGAAGGAGAGGGAGGAAAGGAGAAGGAACTGCTGGAGGAAAGGGAGGAAAAGGAAGTAGAGGGAGGAAAGGAGAAGGAATTGCTGGAGGAAAGGGAGGAAAAGGAAGGGGAGGGAGGAAAGGAGAAGGAAGTGCTGGAGGAAAAGGAAGGAGAGGGAGGAAAGGAGAAGGAAGTGCTGGAGGAAAAGGAAGGAGAGGGAGGAAAGGAGAAGGAAGTGCTGGAGGAAAGGGAGGAAAAGGAAAGAAAGGGAGGAAAGGATAAGGAAGTGCTGGAGGAAAGGGAGGAAAAGGAAGGAGAGGGAGGAAAGGAGAAGGATGTGCTGGAGGAAAGGGAGGAAAAGGAAGTAGAGGGAGGAAAGGAGAAGGAATTGCTGGAGGAAAGGGAGGAAAAGGAAGGGGAGGGAGGAAAGGAGAAGGAAGTGCTGGAGGAAAAGGAAGGAGAGGGAGGAAAGGAGAAGGAAGTTCTGGAGGAAAGGGAGGAAAAGGAAGGAGAGGGAGGAAAGGAGAAGGAAGTGCTGGAGGAAAGGGAGGAAAAGGAAAGAAAGGGAGGAAAGGATAAGGAAGTGCTGGAGGAAAGGGAGGAAAATGAAGGAGAGGGAGGAAAGGAGAAGGATGTGCTGGAGGAAAGGGAGGAAAAGGAAGTAGAGGGAGGAAAGGAGAAGGAATTGCTGGAGGAAAAGGAAGGAGAGGGAGGAAAGGAGAAGGAAGTTCTGGAGGAAAGGGAGGAAAAGGAAAGAAAGGGAGGAA
This sequence comes from Protopterus annectens, assembly GCF_019279795.1. Classification (NCBI taxonomy): domain Eukaryota; kingdom Metazoa; phylum Chordata; order Ceratodontiformes; family Protopteridae; genus Protopterus; species Protopterus annectens. The sequence continues at coordinate 456,796,553 of NC_056740.1, forward strand.
AGGATAGGGAAGTGCTGGAGGAAAGGGAGGAAAAGGAAGGAGAGGGAGGAAAGGAGAAGGAAGTACTGGAAGAAAGGGAGGAAAAGGAAGGAGAGGGAGGAAAGGAGAAGGAAGTGTTGGAGGAAAGGAGAAGGAAGTGCTGGAGGAAAGGGAGGAAAAGGAAGGAGAGGGAGGAAAGGAGAAGGAAGTGATGGAGGAAAGGGAGGAAAAGGAAGGAGAGGGAGGGAAGGAGAAGGAAGTGTTGGAGGAAAGGGAGGAAAAGGAAGGAGAGGGAGGAAAGGAGAAGGAATTGCAGAAGAAAGAAATGGGTTTAAGTGGGATGATAGCAATGACAGGTCCAGGTGCTGTTTAGGTAACTTGTGAGAGTTTTCTTGAATTCATGTACAAGAGTAAGATTTCTGAGGATCTTGGGAAGCTTATTCCATGAAAGAGGAGGAAAGTAGCTGCAGAGATTGTGTCCAATAGATATATTAGGTCTGTGAATTTGTAAGAGACATTTATCAGAACTTCTGAGGGAGTGAGGGGGGTTATACAACAAAACTAAAGAGGAGATGTTAGGGCAGAAGGAGGGCTTATTCAGGACAGAATGGGTGATAAGTAGTTGAGTTAGTTGGTTAGGAAACTCTAGCTAGCTGAGAGTCCGGAGAGCAAGACAGTGGTGTGATCTATATATAACTATCAGGAACACAAACAGCATGCTATATCAGCAAGGGGCATTTTGGTAGTGTAAGGGTCCTTCAGGTCCACTCAAACAAGATATTACTTTCACTGGTTTCCATACCTTTATAGAAAAGTCTAAAAACAGGCAAGAGCTGAAACACACTGCAGCCTCTAGTGAAAAGGCATCATACAAGCCAAAGTTTTCTCAGTATAATTTCTCTGTCTAAGGTATGCAATTAAAATACTTATTTTTTTAATGTTAGCATTTCTATGTGCAAGTTTCATGTGTACTTCTGCTGCTGTGTCATACTTAAACAGGATACTGTGCTTTGATATATTTTCATTTAATTTTTTTACCCAACACCAGCATTGTGGAACTGATCCTGCATAGTATCGGAGGATCTGCAAACTCTAATGATGATTGCAGAGATGAACTAACACAGTCAGAGACTGCAGAGTGTGTGTGTTGGACACATGGAGTTTGATCACTGCATCCCTACACAGACTGTGAACACTGCCTGTATGCCTGTGTACACCCAGGAGACACACCACACAGATAACTTATGACAAAATAGACACATATCAGAATCTGCCTGTAACATGGAGAAGAGCACATGGGGAATGGATAATAGTGCTCACTGGAGACATGGTTACCACCTTTCCTCTGAGCTTTTCTGCCAGTGGCCCCAACGCAGCAGGTCCATTGTGGATGCACAGACTAGTACCACCAGAGCCATGGTAGGGCTTGTAAGTGAGATGAAGGGTATATGAGATGACCTACTGGAGTGCATGTCACTTATGTGTGATAGCTTTGAGAAAATAAACCACATACTGGAATGTATCATGTCCTGTCAAGCTCATCTACCAAGCCTGAGCTTCCAATCTATGAGTTTGTTCTACCTGTACCTCCACAGATAGTAGCCATTATGATCACAGATGACCCTAATCATGCTGCTGCAATTCTGGCACTTCCATGGCCATATCTGTTGTGAAGGTGTCCACACCCAGGAAAGGAAGTGACTATGGCCATAGCAGTAAAGACTGTGGCAGGTCTCACAGCAGACATTGCTCATGGTCACACAGCATGCCAGCATCTAGCCATGGTCATGTTACAACTAGTACAACTCCTGGTACAGCCAGCTCTCACATTTGGGTGCATGACAGGATGCTCAAACCACTAGCATGCATGTTGTCCTGGCCCTGTCCAGTACAATGAATTGCAGTGCTGCAACTACTGTTGAGGCTGTGTCCCAGCAGATCCCACTCACACCATCACAGCCATCATTTTATCACACACACAAGCACACACACGCACACACGTGCACACGTGCACACACACACACACACATGCACATATGCTTCCAGTTGAACTGACCATGCACAAACATTTTACTTTAAGTGACCCTTCCACACTCAAATGCAAAACACAAAACAGCAAATTTTACTTTCTTAATGCTCAGCATTCACAAATTTCCTTGTGAAAGAAATATATTCATGTTCTTTCTTACCTGCTTTTTCAAATGATGGTAAATCCCCTGCTGTTTGTACACTGCTACATAGGATGCCAATGTCTGATGTACAGTGTAGCCAGCCTATGCATGGTTTATCACAGCTGGGTGCTGATTTTGCATGCATCATTTTACTGCAATGTATCTGCTTTACTCTGGTTTGTTATGTTCTGCAGCTGTGTGCCAGTGCCATGACATGCTGTACCCATAGCCATTTGGTATGATCATCCCCTGGTGCTGTTCCTCCATGGACTCCTCATCTGACTCAGCCTCCACTTCCAGGTGTGCTAGGGACTGATAATCCTACATTTGACCTCCACCAGTTGCAACTGCCTCCTAAGTATGACGCAGTACAACATTGCACATGCTCAGAACATTTTAGCACATGACAGGGTTCTACTGCAGGGCACTGCTGGATGAATCAGACAGTGAAAGTTTGCCTTTATCAGTGCAAATGCATGCTCAATAATGTTCCTTGTTTGAGATTGGGCATGGTTGTACCTCCCTGATCTGTCTGATTTTGTGGATTTGATAAGGGTATCATGAGTCAGGGTCCCAGGACAAATTCTGCATCAACAACAGGATACCCCTGAGGGAAGTCATCCCTCAGAAAACATTGGCACAACTCACAAGTGTACCACATGTGAGGAGGTGTGATAACTTCCTGGGTGGCCTGCAGACACACTGCAGATGATACTCTGTATATTACAGATAACCTACCTGGTGATGAAGTGATACCCTTTATGGTTCATGCACTTACTTCCTGATTTACCAGGCAGGACATTTATTTCAATGTGAGAACAGACAATGGCCCTTAGTACCTCAGGTAAATGGACCATATCCTTGAAATCCTGCATGGTGTTGGCTCTTTCCTTTGTAATACATTGGAACCACATAAGCTATGCTCCCCACATACTGAAGCATGATGCTGAGAAAATGATAGGGTATTCTTAAGGCAGGTATCCATCGTATCCCCACTATTTAATTAGTAGGTCACTGTAAGGTCTCGATATTTAATATACATAAATCTACACATACCTTAGTATCCACTGTGATGGGTACTTCATCATTTCCATGAGGCAGTAGACAAGGCCAACACATGTCTAGAATTTCTTGCAAAGTGTCCCTATCTAAATGGCACCATTCTACAATGTCAATGTTATGGAGTCCATGAAGCATTAAGCCTGGTCGGATAACTCGATGCCTCCAGTGGGTGAAGATGCACACCTTTGAGCACAGCAGTGATAACAGGAGCTTCTAGCAGATGCATATTTATTAACGCCACAGCAATCCCCAACTTTGTTCAGCAATTACCTTAGCAGGAACAACAACATTCATTGAGTTCAAATATACAGAGGGTGCTGCCCTGTTGTGCTGCATTTATATGTTTAGGAGTCACTCTGCCATCTTGTTTTGCCTCATTTACATATACTGAGCTGCTAATTTCAGTGATGTTGCTCATTACCATGTCATTATGTTGTCATTAGTGTATTCTTGCACCTGAGCGCTGCACTTGAGCCTGCTGTTCTGCATTCCCTGCTAGTTGTGCTTGTGTTTCTGAAGTACACATGGTCACTTTTCACAAAAATCTCCTACCAAAAAGTGGGAATTCTGAGGAGCTACCTGATTAAAAATAATGAAAGAGTTCAAGAATTCATGAGACAGGCATGCAGTAATCATTATGTGCACTAGAAAGAACTATGCTGGGGGTTACCATGGATCTACAGCTTAAAGAGTAGGTGAAGGATCTGGCGATGTTAGTAGGTCAAATCTCTTGCTGTCATATTCCCTTTTATATGACTCTGTACACTGCATAGTAATACAAATTCATGTGCATGTAACTTAGCTAGTTTTAACTCACTGAGACTGATACAAAGTGTGTTACAGATAAAAATAAGGGAAAGCCTTTGAGAGCATTTTGAGAAATGTTACCACAGCAATTCAAATACAGATGAAAGGCAGAGACTAATCTAAAGCTACTGTAGGAAATATAAATACCAGTCCAGATTATTTAATTTGTCATGTGCTTTGAATGGGTCTTTAGCCAAAGAGAAACTAAACTGGCAATTGGCATTGTCAAAGCCATAGTTACATGGTAGACATACATGTGGCCTGGTTCTGTGGCAAATAGAGATGGAATCTTGACTTCAGCTCAGCTGACTTGAGTTTGAATGGTGGCCCAGGATGAGGAAGAGTTAGACAGGGTGTAGGGGTTGAGTGACTTAGGTCAAGTTGATGTTTTGGGGGCAGGGATTTGGAGTCTATGTATACCTGAGGCATACTTCAGTAGAAGTCAAGGCATGTTTTCCTAGCTGCAAATAAGCTGCGATTTATTTGTTGGCAAGCGGGTATGTGTAAGCTAGAATCTCAGGCAGTAACAGTTGTGATATAATGTTCCGTCATCCAGTTAATACCTGCCCTTCAATGTATCCCAAAATATCCCTGCTACTAGCTATATACATGATATGCACCTCTCAGATTTTGTCTCTCTTAAAAAGGGGAATGCTGGTAATAGAGGTAATAAACAGATGAGGTTACTCTTTCCCCTGGAGAGGGTGCCCTTCTTGCAGAGACAGCATTTGGTTAGATCTATTCTCCTTGGGGGGGCAAGGATGAGGGAAACAAATAGGCCGATGAGGACTAATTATGGATGTCAGCAGCAGGAGGAGGGGGGAATAGATACAAATGTTAACTAACAGCGTAACATAAGAATTTTTTAAAGAAGCACATATTTATAATATCTATATCTACATTTAAAGAACAAATGTAACTTTATTGCAGATGTTTCATTATATTGGTTAAGATGATACAAACACATTTGCTATTTATAATCTTTACAGAAGTTAATTAAACCATTACTATTAGCGTTATATCTAACTATAAACACAGTGACATTAGAATAATACACATTTTTCTACATTGTTTTTAAATACAGCACTCTGATTGCATCTGATTAAAAGGTCAACAAACCTAAAAGAACAGAATTAGGGAGTACCAGTTTCTCACTTAAGAAAACGTTTAGCATGATGTCAGTTCATTAGTGCAATTTCACTCTTTAAAGGTATTACACAGTTTACTAAATTATCTTTCTTTCTTTTTTGCTAACTCAGTTAGTGAATTGCTCCATTGAACCTTTTCAGTCGCAAACTGGGCCACAGTGGCATATACAGTAACAGGTAAGAAATGCGCTTAGAAATGCAAGGAAAGAAACCAAGAAAGAAAGAAAGAAAGAAAGAAATATTCCATTATGGCAGTTGGAAAAGCTTGTATGTACAGTACATAGCCAAGCTGTAACAGTGAATAAGGAATACATGAAACAACATTTACAAGAATGTATACATTATTAACACTTAGTCAATGGTAACTTCATTATAAACAAAGAGTTACATGTAAGCACAGTGCCGAACTCACAGTACTGTCAGATGTTAGTACAATGTAATGGGCTATGAATCAGCTTGTACAAAAAGGGGAGGTAATTATTATTGTATCACGCCTGTTGTCCTAAGGTAGTACCAAATACACTAAAACCCATTTTAATACAATTAAAACAATAACCTTTTGGGAGGTATTGTATTCTTAATGACATTAACAACATTCTCTAGCACTGCTATTTTGGATTACTATGATTAAAGATGATTACAGACTGGTCACATATGCACTACGATTACAGACTGGTCACATATGCACTATGATTACAGGCTGGTATTAATGTCCCATATGCACTATGATTACAGACTGGTATTAATGTCACATATGCACTATAATTACAGACTGGTATTAATGTCACATATGCACTACAATTACAGAAGATTACAGACTGGTATTAATGCCACACATGCACTATGATTACAGGCTGGTATTAATGTCATATATGCAGTATGATTACAGACTGGAATTAATATCACTTATGCACTATGATTACAGACTGGTATTAATGTCACATATGCACTACGATTACAGTCTGGTATTAATGTCACATATACACTATGATTACAGACGATTACAGACTGGTATTAATGTTGCATATGCACTATGATTACAGGCTGGTATTAATGTCACATATGCACTACGATTACAGGCTGGTATTAATGTCACATATGCACTACCATTACAGGCTGGTATTAATGTCACATATGTACTATGATTACAGACAATTACAGACTGGTATTAGTGTCACATATGCACTACATTTACAGACTGGTATTAATGTCACATATGCACTTTGATTACAGGTTGGTATTAATGTCACATATGCACTACAATTAGAGACTAATACAGACTGGTATTAATGCCACATATGCACTATGATTACAGACTGGTATTAATGCCACATATGCACTATGATTACAGACTGGTATTAATGTCACATATGCACTATGATTACAGGCTGGTATTAATGTCACATATGCACTACGATTACAGACTGGTATTAATGTCATTTATGCACTATGATTACAGACTCATATTAATGTCACATATGCACTCTGATTGCAGGCTGGTATTAATGTCACATATACACTACGATTACAGACTGATATTAATGTCGCATATGCACTATGATTACAGGCTGGTATTAATGTCATATATGCACTATGATTACAGACTGGTATTAATATCACATATGCAATAAAATTACAGACTGGTATTAATGTCACATATGCACTACTACTACAGGCTGATATTAATGTCACATATGCTCTATGATTACAGACTGGTATTAATGTCACAAATGCACTATGATTACAGACGATTACAGACTGGTATTAATGTTACATATGCACTATGATTACAGACGATTACAGACTGGTATTAATGTTACATATGCACTATGATTACAGACAATTAAAGACTGGTATTAATGTCGCATATGCACTACGATTACAGGCTGGTATTAATGTCACATATGCACTATGATTACAGGCTGGTATTAATGTCACATATGCACTATGATTACAGGCTGGTATTAATGTTATATATGCACTATGATTACAGACTGGTATTAATATTACATATGCAATACAATTACAGACTGATATTAATGTCACATATGCACTAGGATTACAGGCTGGTATTAATGTCACATATGCGCTATGATTACAGACTAGTATTAATGTCACATATGCACTATGATTACACGCAATTACAGATTAGTATTAATGTCACATATGCACTCTGATTACAGACTGGTATTAATGTCACATATGCACTACGATATGCACTATGATTCCAGACTGGCATTAATGTCACATATTCACTTTAATTACAGGCTGGTATTAATGTCACATACCCACTACGATTACATGCTGGTATTAATGTCACATATGCACTATGATTACAGAAGATTACAGACTGGTATTACTGTCACATATGCACTATGATTACAGACAATTACAGACTGGTATTAATGTCACATATGCACTACGGTTACAGACTGGTATTAATGTCACATATGCACTATGATTACAGGCTGGTATTAATGTTACATATGTACTACAATTACATTCTGGTATTAATGGCCCATATGCACTATGATTACAGATTGGAATTAATGTCAGATATTCACTATGATTACAGACCGGTACTAATGTCACATATGTACTATGATTACAGACTGGTATTAATGTCACATATGCACTATGATTACAGATGATTACAGACCTGTATTAATGTCACATATGCACTACGATTACAGGCTGGTATTAATTTCATATATGCACTACGATTATAGGCTGGTATTAATGTCACATATGCACTACGATTACAGACTGGTATTATTGTCACATATGCACTACGATTACAGGCTGGTTTTATGTCACATATGCACTATGATTACAGGCTGGTATTAATGTCACATATGCACTACGATTACAGGCTGGTATCAATGTCACATATGCACTAGGATTACAGGCTGGTATCAATGTCACATATGCACTACGATTACAGGCTGGTATTAATGTCACATATGCTAAAGGAAGTGTAATGCATCCGAGGGTTCCTGGCTACCGTCTTACAGAAAATGGCTACCTGCTACTGTCACACAGGGCATTTAACAGATACTTGTTAAGGAAGAGACAGTACGGCTTTTGAAACAGTAATATTTTGGAATTCATTCCATTTTAACCAATTGTTTAACAATAAATTTCTTGTAAAATTAAACCAATATCTGAATGTAGTACTTTAAGATTACAGCTGTGTGGTATTGATGAGTATAAGTGTAAGATATTAAAAGTGGTATGTTTGTTATATAAATATGAATGATGTGATAGTATATGGGATCTTTGACCAGAAAAAGGTGTTTGCCTTACAAACACAAGGTGCAGGGTTTGAGTCTCACAAGGGATAATTGGCTAGGCTTAAAATGGCTCGCAAGGGCAGTTAGCTTAGTACTAATCTATGAATCTATGAACTATAAGCAGATGCCAGCATATTCTACGGCCAAAACATTATAAAACAGTTCTAAAAGTGTAAGTAAGAAAATCTATAAAAGTATTATAGAGACATCAAGATAAATGCATAGAAAAGAAAGCATGTTGATTCAAATTCTAAACAAGAATATACATTAAAAATCTTTTATTATAAAGCAAAATTTCATTTGGATAAAAAAATCTGAAATGGTTTCCTGATAGCCTGTAGATGAAATCTGTAACCACATAGAGTGCAGCACTTTTTTAAAAACTTTAGAGTTCAATTGGATTTCAGTAAAAATATTTCTCTTCTAATGCATTGCCTTTGGGATAAATGGAGGTTGTTCCCATTACGATACACAAAAGAGGAAAATGAAGAAATAGATGAGCTGGAGATAGTAGAGTTGGCACAGATATTATATTCTCTAATCTTTTTTCCTCTGAATTCATCTGAAGGTAATACCATGAGACAAAGAGCTAAACAATACAGAAGCAGCAGATGACAGTCAGATACACAAAGCAGAATTAGTTCCTGATAAGAAATGAGATTACAGCACCAGAAAAAGATAAACAGATTAATTGCAACTTTTTCAGAAACTGAAACAAATACTAACTAATTAACTAACTAAATAAATAAATAAACAAATTACAGGAGACTACAGTTAGGAGGTGCTCTGCTAAAGAAAACTACTATATACAGACAATAGAAGCTGTCGATTTAGAAATAAAAAATTGAGAACGAACATGTTTCTTATTCGATTAACAGTTATATTCCAAATGACTTGAATACATTGTCTTAAACATTTTTTATTGATAAGTATATTTAATATGTATTTTTATCATTTGAGTATTTATTTGGTGTTGATTTAAACAACTTGATTGGTTGTTAAGGTATATAGAGTAGGAGATGTCTATTTTGTGGCAGTCTTTTATAGGTTAATTGTTTAATTGTTCTTAATCATGATGTTATAAATATCTGAAACATTTTAAAGTTTGTTTAATTCTGATGAAGTCCAAGCCGTGGACAAAAGTGCTTAATCCTTAATTAAGCACTAAAGGCAGTGGTGTCTCCATATTCATAAAGGATATGCACACCTCCAGACTAGTAGCCCAACATAACACATCAGAGATACTTCAGGTACAACTAACACTGGCTAAAACTGCAGTCCAGGTTGTAGTCTGTTATAGATCCCCCACCATGTCCCAAGACTCCCACTCCACATTCCTAAACACATTGGAAAATATTAGGGTACAACCCAATACCTTTATACTGGGAGACTTTAACTACCCCTCCATTAACTGGGAAAATTACTCATGTACCAACACACCTGCTCAACGTTTTCTGGAATTCATTAATTCCAACACCCTGGACCAACTCATTCTTACCCCCACCAGGGGTAGAAACATCCTTGACCATGTCATTACTAACATGGGCGACCATTGCTCTACACCAGTAATCAACTCCTCCCTGGTCAGATCTGACCACAAGCTAATCACCATGGATATCCACATGCCACTCTCGCCCCCTCCCTCAAAAGAAACCACTGTAAAAAACTTCTCCAAAGCCAGTTTTGGACTTCTAAAAACAGAGGTGGCTAACTTCACGACACCCATGCAAATGGAAAATAGGTGCATGACTATATCATACACCAATGCACTGTATGAGTACATACACAAGTGCATGGAATGAGCTATACCAAACAGAACCAAGACACTCTCCTCCAAAAAAGGAAGCCAATCTGGTGGTCCCCCACCATAAACAAACTCTACAACAGAAGGAAAAAACTGTTGCAGAAAAGGGTGAAGTCCCAAGAATGGAAAAACTCCCTTGTCAGCCTCAGCAAAAAACTGAGATCCATCATCAAATCCTCTAAAGCTAGATATGAAAACAAACTTGCTGCAGATTCTAAAGACAACCCAAGGCATTGTATAGTTATGTCAAGAATCTACATGGCAATACTCAGATCTTCTCTGAGTTACAGCACAATGGCAGTACATATACAGAACCAACTGATATTGCCAACATATTGGCTGACAGGTTCAGTGTGAACTTTACTCCCCTTTCACCCCCTAAAGGGCCTATCACAATACCTGAGGAATGTCAAGTCCCTATTATCATGGCTACACAGGTAGAAACACACTGTCCAAAGCCAAGAATACAGCTTCCATAGGACCTGATAATATCCCTGGCTGTGTTCTATATGAATTACAAAGTGAACTGGCACCACACCTGAGTACCCTGTTCAATCACAGTCTCATTTCAGGCTTTGTTCCTGGTCATCACACTCCACAAAGGGGGAGCAACTACAGACCCTGGGAACTACCGCCCCATTAGCCTGATGAGTCTGATATCCAAGGCCATGGAGCGTATCATCATGGACCTTATAAATAAGGATAAAGGGAATCTCCAAACTCTGCATCCCATGCAGTTTGGGTTTGTGAAAGGTAGATCATGCCTGCTCAACCTGATAGACTTCTTCGAGTCTGTCACCATAGGTGTGTATGGTGTGGACCAGAGCTGTGGATGAGGGCAAGGTAGTTCACACAGCCTACCTAGATCTTGCCAAGGCCTTCAACACCATCCCTCACTCAGGAATCATAGATAAACTCACTAAACTAGGCATAAATCCCTATGTCATAAGATGCGTTGCCAATTGGTTCACTGATAGAACCCACATTGTGAAAGTAGCAGACTCCAAATGTGACTACCGACCAGTTACAAGTGGTGTTCCACAGGGATCGGTCCTAGGTCCTCTACTGTTTGACATCTACTTCTCTGAATTTCAAACCATCACAAAGGAACTCTGGCTGACCAAGTTCACAGATGATTGCAAACTGGCAGCCATTATTGATTCTCCAACTGATGTAGACATTCTACAAAAAGGCCTCACTGACACCAATGACTGGTATCAGAACTATAGCCTTAAGCTCAATGCCAAAAAGTGCATTGTCATTCCCTTTGGGAAAAATTTGGTGCCCATGAACTACCAATTAGGCGGTAGTCCAATAAACACCGAAGGTGCGATAAGAGACCTGGGAACACAGGTTGATAGCAACCTCTCCTTTGATAACCACATTGCCACTGTAGTGGGAAAGTCATTCTATGTGGCACATCTCATTACAAAAGGTTTCTCATCCAGGAAGAAAGAGGTCATAATCCCTCTCTATTCATCCATCTTTAGACCTATAATAGAATACAACACCTCATTTGGTATGTACCTCACTAGACACCTACAACAACTGGAAAGGCCACAAAAATACCTCACTAAGAGGATCTTAGGCCTTAGACACATGCCCTATATGGACAGACTCAAAAAAGCTCCAGCTATACTCTGTCTCTTATTGCCTACTTAGAGGTGATCTCTGCTTGACCTACAAAGCTATGTCTGACCCAGAGCTGCTAGATATGGTACACCTAAAGAAATCCCAATCTCTCCATGCCACACGGTCCAGGGACCTAAACCTCATTACCACAATAAACAGAACATGCTGGAGGGACAGGTTCCTAACCCAGAGACTTCCCATACTCTGGAACAAACTTCCTATTCATGTCAAGCAGAGTACTTCATTCGCCCTCTTTAAGAGAAATCTTGACGAGTGAATGGGCAATAGGAAGTTCATCCTGGGGTGATTACTTCAGTGGCTTTGCTTGACAGGGGTACTGGAAACTGACGTTGGGCAGCATGATGCAGGGAATCTTCTTGGGCTAGGCTCTAGGGTCGTTAGCCTAGTACATGCATTATTAGTGCCAGTGTTTTTGCTGTAAATCTTGGGAGCAACATATTTCTGTGACCCTGTGCAGACTGTGGAGTGGCATTTAACATTACTGTTCTTTGCAGTTATTTAGAGTTATATGCCATAACGAAGAATATTACATAAAAATTAATTTTCAAAAGACTGAATCATGTGATCAAAAGCAAATGCATAGGACTTTTTTATACTCTAAAGCACTTTTACATGGAAAACACTGGGCAGGATTCACGAAGGCTTGCACGGAGTGTAAGAGACGTGCAACACTCCATGCAAGCCTCGCGATCCAGGAACAGCCCTAAACTCCGTGTAAGAGACCAGCTAAAATGTCTCTTACACGGACTGGGCGTGGACATGCTAAATACCCCACTTGCATCTGAAAGGTATGCAAATGAGGTATATTAGCGATCCACGAAGCAGAAACCAGTCCGTGTAGGAGACGTTTTAGCTGCAGAAATGTACTCAGTTGACAACCGAGTACATTTCTGCAAAATCCACAACGGAGCGATGTCAGCTCCAAAAAAGGTTGCATCTGATTCAGGCAGCATGCCAATGGCCAAATATGTGGCCATTGGCCAGATAACCCGATGCAAAAATATTAAAAATATAATTTTTTTTTTTCGGCGATCGCCCATGTTTAAACCCAGCGCAGCCCCACGCAAACGGGCTGCACTGTATAAAACCATAAAAAAGAAGGTTATAAACCCACAAATGTGGGTCTCATGCAATACATGGAATGACAATGCAGGGACCAGCAGACTAAAACCAACATGGCCACCGTGTAGTGGTTGCTAAGGGGGGAAGCTGAGTCTAAGACATGTAACTAAGCATTAGTAGGCAATCTCATGTAAATGAGGGTTCGGATACTGAATCTCACAGTCACATACCAAATGAGCACAGTCTGAGTAGTGTAAGAGATACAAAAGGGGGAGGAATAGAGTAGGAGATAGGTGACATCACAGGGGGGAATGGTAGAAAGAAATACAGTTCATTGGAGGCCAGTGTAACATGACAGATGACAGGCACAGATCAGGGAAAGAGGTGTGCCACTAGATAAGTCATGGAAAGTCAAGAAATGGAAGGTGCACACTGCTACCTACACCAAAGTTTCTTGCTGGCCGTGCATGTGCACGTGTGCGCACCATGAAGCGCGAGTAGGACAGTGTGCATGCGTGTAAGGCAGTGTGAGCATGTGGGAGCGTGTTGGGAGATGTTTAACAATGTTTGCGCAGGTGTGCACGTGTGTAAGGCAGGCTGAGTATGTTGGAGGCTGTTGGCAGACGTGTAACAGTGTTTACGCGGGTGTACGCGTGTTTAAACCCGAATAAGTAGATTCTGAACTGTGTAAGCACGTGTGCGCGCGTGTAAGCCACTGTGAGCATGTTTCAGATAGTATGCAAGTTGCTCCCCCCTGAGGAAACAGAGAGGAAAAAGGAAGCTACAGAATTAATAGGAAGCTAGCAGGGATAACTGCTGAAGCCAGCAGGTGAAAACAATTAGAAGCAGGCAATTACACAGGCAGAATAGTAGCCCAGCCCAGCACTTAAAACTCTGCAAACAGTAGTGCAGGATGTTTCCATTAAGAGACACTGCAAGACAGGAGTAAGCTAATAGAAGTGAAAACTGAAAAAGCTTCACTCAGAACAGAAATGTTAGGGGCTGCCATAGCTGTCATAATGAGACATAGGCGACTTGCTGAGGGTGGTGACAATGCAGATGGTGCCAGACAACCCACAGTGAGGAGACGGAGAAGAGTGTACAGGCCCAGGGTCACCTACCATGGGTTACATGAGCTGGAGATAGTAGAGTGCTATAGAGTGGACAGAGAGCTCCTGCAGCAAATTGTTGAGCTGTGCAGGCCACGCCTCACACACAGAACCAACAGAGGGGAACCCATCCCAGTGGAAACCAAGGTATGTGTTGGCCTAAGAATACTAGCAACAGGTACCTTCCAGAGACCAACTGGCGATATGATGGGGATATCACAGGCATCAGCCTCCAGGGTACTACACCAGTTCCTGGATGCCATGTCAGCACATGTCGGTGATCATGTATATTTCCCCAATGCCTGTGAGGTATTGGCCAGCAATATGTGTCTCTTCCAGCAAATAGCGGAATACCCTGAGGTACTGGGTGCTATAGACTGCACGCACATACGCATCAAAGCACCAGCCGGTGAGCGGGGTAGGGCCTACATTAACCGCAAGGGCTTCCCCTCCATCAACTGCCAGGTCATGTGTGATGCCCAGGGCATAATAATGAATGTGTGTGCTGGCTGCCCTGGGAGTTATCACGATTCCCACATCTGGCATTTGACGCAGCTGTACCAGACATTTGCCAATGGGGACATACCACACAGACACCTAGTGGGGGATGCAGGTTATGCACTGGAGCCATGGCTGATGACACCCATCAGAAATGCACACACACCTGAACAGGAACGCCATAATGAGGCACACGCACAAACACGTAATGTGATAGAGAGTGTGTTTGGGCTGCTCAAGTCATGGTTCCGGTGTCTGGACACATCTGGTGGAGCCTTGCAGTACACACCAACTACATGTACCCAAATTGTCATGGTATGTGCTATGCTACATAATATGATCTTGCGAAAACAGCTGCAGCAGGACCAGCATAGGGCCGGGCCAAACAGCCCCCCACCATTGCCAAGGCCATCACAGGCAGAGCGTGACTCAGAGGAACAACCTGAGCCTGCCCCAGTAGGCAGAAGGAGGCGTGCCCAGTATGCCCTGGCCTTGGCAAAGAGGCAACGCATAGCACATACACTGGCTCAGTAGGAACCCTGGGAATGATACCCCTCTCTGACTCACTCATATAGTAACAGGGATGCCTAACATGACACAACCTGCTCTCAAACATGTACAGGGAGTGTAGTATGTGCATCCGACAGAGGCAGCCCTGCAGCACCACCTGAGGCATGATTGCCATGTGTTAAGCAATGTAACACCATCTAGTATATGCAAACATGCAGACCCTGCCTAACATCTCACCCTCACCAAGCATGATGCCACACTATGAAGACAAGAAGATCAAGTACAATAATTGGCTGAAGTAATGCAGTCAGTCAAAGGGGAGCCAATGTGTTACAGGCTGGGAAGATATGCAGAGTTTGACATGATGCACCACCTGCTAGGGGTGGCATGCACCTATCATGCCATGCCCCATGGATACTGGCAAAGGCTGTCAGTACCCACAGCATGCCCTGAAAAGGTAAGTCTCAAAACACAAACCCAGCCTCATAGGTTCTACAAGGGATAGGAACCTAGATGTAATACTACCCCATGACAGATGTACAAACAGCAAGATGTGTGCAGTGTAAACGCACACAGTAAGGAGAATGTAGATACCAGTCCTGTAATAGAGAACTGGGCAAGGCTCACATCAGCACCCTAACACTACCAGGTCACACCTCATACAGTGCTGTACAGCCGCAAAACATGGAACAAGCTACAAAAGGAGGGTGACTAGCAAGAAATGGCAAGGATAACCACACCCCCATGTTGGTACCACAACAAGAAGCAGCATGGAATATCCATGGTCAAATACCAATGGCTAAAACTGCCTCACAGTATATAGCCTACTGCAGAAAACTGTCCTAATACCAGGAACAGCACCTGGCCTATGTCGGAATACATGAATATATCAAGCCCCCCAAACCACATTATATTGCTCGACTGAAAATACCCAGACATACACCGGTAGCATTGTACTAACACCAACACAGTAGGAGAAAATTACCCAGATTCCATAAACCAAAATGCCCAGGAACAATGTACTACTCCCACAAGAGGGGTAAGCATACTGGATGTGATAATCAGCAACATGTGTACTGGATGGCAAGATGAGAAGTGTACCCCTCACTGGTAAGACCAGACCATAGAGTAAGCACACTGGATATACACACCCTGACCCCAGTCCCTGGCCAGAATACCACAGTGAAAAACATGTGTAAAGTATAGGTTGCAGCCCTCAAAACCGATGTTGAATCCACAAAAGGCCCTGTGCAAGTGCAGAATATGGGACACACCACAGAACATGTTATACAGGCATTCCATGAACACAGCCAGGAATGCTTGGAGTATGCAATCACAAATAACAACAACACACAATGCCATACACGCAGGCATCTGGCATGCTGGCCTCCAGCCATTACCAAACCATGCAAGAGAATGAGGAAGATACCACATGATAGAGCAAACATAAAAAGGGAAGTAATCACTGACCAGTAGTATGGCAACAACATATGTCCACACATACAATCCACTAAGTCCAGCCACAGCAAGTATAACCTATGAATCCAGAGGCAATGTGATGCCAGTACCAAGTACACAGACAACCACAACACCCCCCCAATAAATACAAACATATGTGATAGATGCATCCATGTATCCAAAGCAGAGGTTGAGCTCCAACAACTCAGTACTGTCAACACTAGTCAGGAGGAGAAGGTAACCACATACACCACAAACCCAGTCCCACATAGACCTACCACAACTGTAAACCAAACACATAAACACAGACAAATATTCCCGGAGGCCTTAATTACAAACACACCACACCAACAGATGCCTCCAAAGTAGATCACAAGCAACCACAACCTTCAAACATAGCACATGCAATGAATAGCACGCAAAGCTGGTGTGCCAAACAGTCACAGGCCCGAAGGAGAAACAACATGCCTGACACAGTCGTAATAGGTGTCTGTATAGGCAGAAAAACAGCTGTCCCACTCACCAGACTGAACAAGGAAAAGGGTAGAGTAAGCTGCTTGTAGGTAGCCACAAAATGCCACTTAACACTAGTACGCAGGTCACCCCAAAGCAAGCAGAAATATGATGCACTCAATGTCCATGCTGGTGTGAATTACCTGAGATGTACCTCCCTGGTCAACATCAAATGAGACATGGATGGTCCCTCCGAGTATGTACCCCAGGGCGGGATGACACTGGCTGTGTGCAGCATCCAACCCTCACCAAGAATGATGCCACAGTACAAACACAGAATGCTCATGTTTAACAGCTGGCACAGTTACAGCTGTCAGTCCAAGAGGGTGTAATGTGTGTCTGCTTGAGATGTCAAGCATGACAAGCCATGCTGCTGTTACAGGGGTGGCTGTCAGCTGTTACCCGTGTGCGTCTGGATACTGGATAAGGCCTTTGCCGCCTCCATAGAGCCGTATGTAGGCAAGGCCAAAAAGACTACCCACCACCCTAGAAAACATAAGCGTTAGGAAACATAAGGGTCATGCTGACCAATGCCAGATGTGTAAACTGCAATATGCATGCCCCTGAGGCACTTCCCATTATGGAGAACATTGATGCCTGTCCAGTGACAGAAGCCTGCTGCAGGCCTAGTGATAGCATGCGACAGACCACACTCTCACACACAAGAACCCCACCCAGACATCCGAAGACACTGGACAGTATGGTTGTCCCACCAAATACCAGACAAGGTACACAAAGTACCACATAGGTGTCAAACCATTATGTATTCAAGGAGTCATCAGGGACCTAGGGACACAGGTCAACATTAATCTGTCATGTGACAGCCACAATACCAATGTGGCTATGAAGACTGTTGATACTGGACACCGTATCATGAAAGGATTCACACCAACATCAACAGAAGTCACTGTGCCGCTGTACTGTTCCCTTATCAGACCCATAATCTAGTACAATGACTCATATGGGATGTACCATACATGACACCTGCAGCGGTTCGGAAGATCTCATAGTTACCCCACCAACAGGATAAAGGGTGTGAAATATATGTCATATGCTGCCTGGCTGTAGACACCCCAGCTGACTTCAGTCACACACTGCCTACACAGAGGCATTGTATGTCTGTTGTACCAGGCCATGTCCAACACAGGAGTAATGGACATGCTACACCACAGGAAATCAAAGCCATTGGAGCTGTGAGAGTCACAGATGTCAACCTCAACACATAATGAAATAAAATGTGCTGGAGGGACAGATACATAACCCATAGGCTCCCCACACCCAGAAACAGGATCCCAATCCATGGTAGGCAGAGCCCCTCACTGACACCCCTCAACAGGAATATTGCCAAGTGGATGGATGACCGTACATGTATACTGGGGTCCCCACTGTGTCACGACCAGACAGAGGCACAGTGAAGAACCTCATAAATGGCCATAATTGAACATAGCAAGGGGTGGCGAAAGACACACACACTCTAGCTAGGCTTACTAATGGCCTAGGGTGTCTAGCCTACTATGAACCCATGAACCTATGAAGATACAACACGTACAGGACACTAAGGATAATCACAAGGCTTCCCAACTGATGGTAGGAACCATGTTGGGCATCCACAGATATGCTCCGAATCACACAGATATTACAAACAACATACCAAACACACACACATATTGCTAACATACAACCTGTCAGGTGCAGTGCAAACACCCCCCCCCCCGAGTGCAAAATACCTATCCCAGCAGATGGTCCCCTGACATTGCAGATGCTGAGGTAACAGCCATCATCTGCAAAGCAGAACACACAGCAGCAAAGGTATGTGATGGTGTCCTGTGCTGAGGCCAACATGGACCCCAAGAGTAATGGAATGCAAAATCACACTACTGGCCAATGTCAGCCTTACCACAGGATATGTACCCAAAGAGCAGTGTACAACAACAGTGGTCCATCACAACAAAGGTGTTGCCTGAATGGATACTCCAAACTACCACCTCAGGATCTTGACAAGCTTGTTCTGCACAGCTATGGAAAGGATCAGTATGTACCGCAGACAGAAGGCTAATGTGGACCTACTGATACTGGACCCTACACACTGCGGCTGTTGTAACTGCAGAACCAGCCCCTAAACATGTCTGACCCATTTGAAGCAGTCATTAAGGTCATTGATGAGGGCTATGTGGTCCACACAGCGTAGCTGGACCGTGCACATGCTTCTAGACAATACCGTACGTGTTCAGTATGGATATGTTCACCAGCTTAAATATACACCCCTATGTCAGTAGAGGGGTTCCAAAGCAGACCAAGGACAGAACTGACATGGTCAGACATGCCGCATCCATGTCAGACTACAAAGCGGATATGAGTGGCATCCCACAAGGCCTGGTCTTGGCCCCCCCGTTCTGTATACATGTCCCATAGGTATAGGCCAACATGGAAGGACTGTGACTGAGCATGTATGCTGAGGAGTACAAACAGCCCACCATATCCGACCCCCAGCTGATACAAGCAACCCACAAAAGGGCCACCTACAAACAGACAACTGTAGCCATAGCCATGTCAGCAAGCTAATCGCAGAACTGTGCATAGACAACCACCGTGGATATACAGTAAGTGCTCACAAATTACCACACAGGTGTTAACCCATGAGGCACCTAACATGTAATGTGAGACCTGGGTACAAAAGGTGATAAATATCCTGCACTGGACAAACATGTGTCTGTAGTGTTCGCAGAAACATGTACCATATACCCACCTAAACATGAAGGCTGGCAGATATAGATAAGGGGAACTCACTCTGGCTCTGCAGCCATCCTCCATCAGCATCACAACTGACTACAATAGCCCCTGTGGGATATACCGCAGCAGACACCTCCAACAACTGTAAAGTCCACAACAGTACCCCACCAGGGGTAGCAAAGAGCCTGAACAGATGCCATGTGTTGCCTGAGTAAACAAACTGCAGCCCCACACACCGCCATCCTTCCCAGCTACAGGAAAGCTGTGCCTGATGTATGAAGCCATGTCCAACCTGGAATGAATGAACATGTTGCACCTTGTACAATCTGAATGGCAGTGAGCTATGCACATGAGAGGCCTGAACCCCAGCACTGACATACATAGGACAAGCTGTACAGAATGATCCATAACACAGAAGGCACCCCCACACTTCAGTAAACTCCTGGTACAGGTCAGCCAGAGTGCCACATATCGACACCCCTCAAGAGGCATCCTGATGATTGTATGGGAGATGGTAGGCTACCCTGGGTATCACTGTTATGTCAGAGGTAGACAGAGGCACAGTATACCAACCATGACATATGTAATGGCAAACTCCAGTTACAATGTGTGTCGAAGGACAAACACACCCTGTGACTACCATCAGAAATGGCCTACAGAACATCGCTAGTGTTTGCCAATGTCCACCCATGTTGTGGAATACACTAGCAATGTTGGACGAGCCTGGTGTAGGTAGTCCATATCTGAACATATTGCAACATGGTCATATGTGCACAACTGGCCCCTACACAGTCTGTTGTGCTCACTATGAAGATGTCAAGCAGTGATAGGACTAAAGCCCAGGATACTGTCCACTACAGTGAAAGTACCGAACCAGCACACTATACGGTACTACAGTGTTAGGTCATTATGAAAGTATGTTGAGAACTGTCTGCAAAGTATCCCATGCAATTCCTGCAGGCACAGTATAATCCCTGTTGTGGCAGACACGAAGCAGTTGGCCAGTTAGTATACAACATGACACCCAGCACACAATCATAAACGTGTGATAATGTCGAAGGTCACACACACCCAAATATGTGTTGGACTTCAGAGTGCAACATATGGAAAGCTCACACTGGGCATGCTCACACACTTTGATAAATGAGGCATATGTCAGACAACATGCCATGGAAAGGCTGAACTGGGCATGCTCACACACTTAGGCCATATCTCCGTGTAGCAGTTGGCCACACATATCTGGTATTTGTACGTGTCAGTCCAGGAACCAACCACAACACAGCAATCAGCCCAGTGCACACAGTGAATGACCACAGAGACATAAGTGATATAGTGGATCGCCGTCATATGCAAACATCTGCCACAGATACACAAGTTGGTCATAGGAACAGGGAATGCTATGGCAATAAAGACCTGCAAACAGTAGAACAGCACAACAAATATTGTGCATCCGACAATTGAACATATGGGTGTAGAGGTCAATACTAGGCTTCTTGCCCCAGGGAATGGCAGCTCAGCCAGAGTGTGCTTGGCATCTGCATCCTCAGGATAGTAGGCTACCGTGCCACTGTAAAGTAGGTCACAGAAGGCAACATGTGAGGCTAGTGAGCTGTGCCTCTGTCAAGCAGGGGCACCGTGGAGGTCTCAGGGATTGAATGTGCTAAGCCACAGCCATGTTGTCGGTGTGTGCTGTGAGAGGGTTGCCGAGGATCTCTGACAGTAGGTGTCCATCAATAACAGACTGAGGGGAGCCCTATCTGCATTCTCTGGACGATTCCACTGTCAACACTGTGTTGTAATGAGTATGTGTGAATGAAGTGCCATGCTGGAACCATCCACAGATGTCCTCCCTCTGTGGGCTACAGCTCTGCAATGTATTAGGTTGCTCTGTCTGTTGAACGGCGCATATATGGCCGGTGTACAGCTGACAGGTGTCTTGTTGTGGAGCAGTCATGGGTATATGTGGGATAGCATGACCAATGCAAACTGTACACATGCTCATAGGATGCAAGTGTCAAGGATTATGCTGAGTGGCCAGTATAGTCCTCCAGCATGGGTCCTCTGAAGTCATCCACCCCAGTCTACACAAGTGTAGAGTCTGCTTGTGCTAAACACAGTTTGTGTGCAGTGACAACCTTGCCTGGGGGTGGAGATGAGATATGGATGTCCAGGGAAAGGTGGTCATGGTCAGATATCAACAATGGTGGTCTACCTCTGGTGTGGAACAGTGAGTACCCACATTGCAGATGGACAGGTGCAATATGTATTCACCCATGTGGCTGTGGTGTGTGGTTCTGCCATAGCACATGGACCCACAAATTGTAGTGGCGGTAGGGTAAAGTGGTAGAGGCCTGAGTAGTTCTCACACACAATATGCCTGTACCTGATGTTAACAACTGGAATGGTGTATGTGAATACCTGCATATCCTGGCACTGTTCCCAGGGAAGCTAAGTGTGTGTCCTGGATGTGGGTGTGGTGTTCTGGACTGGTTGTGTTGTGTGTTACAGGTCCTGTGGTCCCAAAGCATGGTATAGAACATAACCTGCCAGTGCGATGTACATATCTGACCCTGACGTAGGTGGCTGCAAATGCATATATATGCTATCCCCCACCTGACAGGCAGTACTACATCTACATACCTCTGTGGAAATAAAGATGTCAGCACCCTAGAAATACTACAGGTGCAGAACAAATGCCCAGTAATTCGGATAGTGCGCTCTGCTAATGCGTCTCCCTCAAGTGTCATAATATAGTTAGGTAGGGGTTCGAATCCTGCAAATGCTCAGTGTGTGTGTGTGTGTGTGGGTTTGTGTGTGTGAAAGGCTGTGAGAGGGAAATGTCCCTTTTGGCAACTGGGAAAACACACTACAGGATGCACATTCCCTTTACTAAACACTGATGATGTCAGCACCCTATAAGTACAGCAGGAGAAGAGAAATCTCCCAGTAATGTGAATAGCGCGCTCTGCTAATGCGTCCGTCTCGAGTATCATACCATCTTTAGGTAGTGGTTTGAATCCTGCAAATGGGAAGTGTGTGTGTTTGGATAAGGGGGGTTACTGTGTGTGTGCAAATATGTATGAGGGAAATGTCCCTTTTGGCAACTGGGAGAACACACTACAGGATGCACACTCCCCTTTCTAAACACAGATGATGTCAGCACCCTATAAGTACAGCAGGAGAAGGGAAGCCTCCCATTAATGTGAATAGCGCGCTCTACTAATGCATCCGTTTCGAGTGTCATAACATAGTTAGGTAGTGGCTTGAATCCTGCAAATGGCAAGTGTGTGTGTTTGAATGAGGGGGGTAACTTACTGTGTGTGTGCAAATATGTATGAGGGAAATGTCCCTTTTGGCAACTGGGAGAACACACTACAGGATGCACAATCCCCTTTCTAAACACAGATGATGTCAGCACCCTATAAGTACAGCAGGAGAAGGGAAGCCTCCCAATAATGCGAATAGCGCGCTCTGCTAATGCGTCTGTCTCGAGTGTCATAACATAGTTAAGTAGTGGTTTAAATCCTGCAAGTGTGTGTGTTTGGATGAGGGGGGCTACTGTGTGTGTGCAAATATGTATGAAGGAAATGTCCCTTTTGGCAACTGGGAGAACACACTACAGGATGCACACTCCCCTTTCTAAACACAGATGATGTCAGCACCCTATAAGTACAGCAGGAGAAGGGAAGCCTCCCAGTAATGCGAATAGCGCGCTCTGCTAATGCGTCCGTCTCGAGTGTCATAACATAGTTAGGTAGGGGTTTGAATCCTGCAAATGGCAAGTGTGTGTGTTTGGATGAGGGGGGTTGCTGTGTGTGTGCAAATTTGTGTAAGGGAAATCCCCCTTTTGGCAAATGGGAGAACACACTACAGGATGCATACTCCCCTTTCTAAACACAGATGATGTCAGCACCCTATAAGTACAGCAGGAGAAAGGAAGCTTCACAGTAATGTGAATAGCGCACTCTGCTAATGCATTTCTCCTGAGTATCGTAATGTAGTTAGGTAGGAGTTTGAAACCTGTAAATGGCATGTGTGTGTGTTTGGATGTGGGGAGTTTGTGTGTGTGCATTTCCGTATGAAAAACATGTTAGTTTTGGCAATCAGGAGATCACACTACCTGATGCACATTACCCTTGCAAAATACTGATGTTGTCAGCACCCTATAAGTATAGCCAGAGAAGAAGAACTATCTAGTAAACCGAATAGTGCGCTTTGCTAATGCGTCTCTCTCACGTGTCATGACTTAATTAGATAGGGGAATGAATCCTGCAAATGGCAAGTGTGCATGTGTGTGGGGGTAGTAGGGTGTGTGTAAAAGCAAGTGTGAGAGAACAGATCCTTTTGGCAAATACTACAGTACACCAGATGCTGCATACTCCCCCAGTAAACACAGGGGATGTCACCACACTATCAGCATAGCCAAACAGGGCTAGTTGGCTAGTAATGCCAATAGTGTGCTCTGCTACTGTGTCTATTACCATTGTCAGAGTACAGATAGGTATGTTTTGGTAACCCACAACTGTCACGTGTGGTTGTGTCACACAGTATGACCTTGTGTGGGTGTTTGTACATAACAATGCATGCCATTGCCTAAACCAGCAATGGCATTGCACACATGATGTATGTGTGTGACACATACACATAAATACCTGTGACCTGCAGTAGTTACCATGTCTGACACATGCTTCGTGGATAAATGGTATTTGCAATGTATACCAATATGACTGTGTCTTACTGTGCAGGGTCCGCATGTAGTATGTCCCTATACAGTGTGGGTGTCTATGGTGAAAGACCTACAGCAGGGGATACACATCTGGTCTGGGCCATATAGTGTACATGTAGTCGATGTACAGGTGCTGCATGTTCCCACCTGTTGTGGTAGTGGTAACATGTCATTCCACTGCAATTCGGACCACATGCTGTGAACTCTTTAACTAGTGTGTTGTAGCTACAGTAATGCTCACACACAATGTTTGGTTGGATGCAGTACGGCCTTATAAACACAGTTCATGAGACTGTCATATTGCCGGTGTTGTTATGGAGGATAGGTGGTCTTCCTGTGTATGTGAGGGTTGTGTGTGCCAGGCTATGAACCAAATGGCAGTCCGACACACTGTCAGCTGCACATGAGTAGGCCCTGATGGTTTGTGCTGTGCCAACAACCTGGAGGTGTGTGTATCTGTGTTACCTTGGGATACCACCCCCCTATCCATGTGTGTTACATGTGTAGGGGTCGACAGGCATGGTATGGGGCATAACCTGTCAGTGATGGGTAACACCTGTGAGCCATGAATCATGAATCTGGTACTGCACAGACATTGCAGTTCACCGTGCTGAGGGCAGTGTCTGGTGCATGCATCTTCCGGTGTACACTGCTGTTGTTGAGTAGCAGAACTGTTAGTATCCTAACCTGTGTGATACCCACGGAGGTCGCTATGTAAACCATGTCCTGCAGCATAAGGCAGTATGTGTGTACCAAGGAGCTTTGCCATTATACATCGGGCCATGGGTGTCATGTGCAAGATGACCTGTGCACATCATTGTGGCTTCCCTAGCATGGAAGCACACGTTGACAGCCAGTGGATACCCTATGAATGACAGTGGAGACTGAGCATAATGTAGACATACAACACCCTTCCCACATAGAGTGGTAGAATACCTGGTGAGGGTATGTTGGCAACCAACATCAGGCTCATACTGGCCTGTGCCACATGCTGAGAGATCCATTCTATGTTCCCTATCATGTAGTCCAGGGAGGTATGTCTCAGGCAGCCACACTGGCATGGTCAATGAGTGAGTCATATCTGTCCATGCCTCTGACTGACCTGTATGCCTGTGTGCTGTGGTGGACCATAGTGCCCCTGAGTCATATCACTGTGACCTTCACCAGATACAGCCTGTTGAGCAGGACCCCAGTGCAGCACACAAGACAGGTACCTGACATGTCTGTAGCAGGTGTGTTGTGTAGCCCTACAGGCTGTGAGTGTGTGGCACAGGGGATGTGCGTGCCATGTGTGGCATGTGCTCTGTTCCGACAGAACATATGCCTGTGTGCCAGCTGCGGAGGTGTGTGATGCCCAGGCAGGCTGCTAGTCTGAGTCCCCACGTATGCCCCAGTGTGTTCAGCATGCTGTCAGTGTGTGTCAATGTCTGACTGGTATTGTCGTCACTGTAATATATTGTATTGATTTATTTATTTATCCTACATTTGTTGACTGGGATAGCCCGACTGGATGCATGTCCATTTCCAGGGGAGGCCCGTGGAGACAAGCTACAAGGGTAGCAGATACAGCATTACATAATACTAGCATTACATATTACAAACAGATTATTTACAGAGATTACATAAGTAAGCAAGTCAAACATGTTCCACAGGTTAATGTTAGACCTGAGCACAAGTCAGGATTAAATTAAAATTACACAGTAAAGTGGTTCACAGAAGTTACACATTCGAGTTAGCCAGGCTTGATACATTGACATAGCCAGTTAAGTGACAAATGTTGTTTGAGTCCACTGTTAAATTGACCTAAGGTGGACAGTACGGTAATATCAGCTGGAAGTGAGTTCCAGGATCTACTTACAGGGTTTGCAAAGAGAGAATCACCGGATGTGTTATTAAACTTGCTAGTCTGAAGTAGTACTTTGTTAGAGGATCAAAGCGGTCTAGGATTGTTATAGGGGGTGATAATATTTGAAGTGCAGGAGTATTGTCTGGATTATAGAGGATTTTATAGGCCATAATCAGTTGGTTATACTGTATTAGGCTGGGTATTGCAAGCCAACCAAGCTGATTTAGATTGATGCAATGATGTGTCCTAAAAGGCAGCCCAGTGGCAAACCTGGCAATGTGGTTGTAGCAAATTGAGTGTTTGTTAAGGACAGTCTTGTTCATATTCGAGAGTAGAGGGGATGCATACAGAAGGGATGAAACAAGGTGTGAGCGAGCTATGGCACCTTTAGCTGGAGGGGCTAGGAAGGCTTTAATTCTGTAAAGTGACCCTAGTTTTCTATTGATGGCTTTGATAATCTGGTTAACATGTATGTCACATTTGAGATTATTGTCTATGATGACACCTAATAGTTTTGGAGATGGGTCAGGGGAGATTATTGTGCCATCAGTTGATGTTATGGTAACGGTGAAAGTGGTAGACCTACGTGTTGGTGAAATAACAAGAGTTTAGTTTGATTGGGATTTAGGATTAGACGATGTTCAGAAAGCCAGTTTGCTATTGTATTAAAGGTGGTCTGGGTAGCTGACCATAACTCTACTGGAGATGTGGCTGAGCAGATCAGAGTAGAGTATTCAGCATATTGGATGCAGCTGACTTTTGGGATGACAGTATAATGGTCGTTAATGAAGATGGAGGACAGCAAGGGCCCTAGTATAGAGCCTTGTGGTACTCTGAGGGTGTTAGGTAGAAGGTTAGAGAGTTTGTTCTGCCAGAGGCCAGCCTGCTGTCGACCATGCAGGTAGGATTGAAACCATTGGAAGGCTCCAGTATCTAGACAGTCTTTGCAGGGTGTGGAGTACAAGTTGGTGATCAACCATATCGTATGCCTTTGAAATATCCAAAAAGAGGGCTGCGGATATATAATTATTGTTGCAAGTATGGCTTATGGTGTTAGTAAAGGCTAGGAGGCCTGGCGTAGTGCTGTGATGAGGACGTAAGCCATGCTGAGTGTCTGCCATAATGCGAGTTTGGATTAGGTGGTGCATGACTTGTCTATGATGAAAGTTTCCATAATCTTTGCAAGTGGAGAGAGTATAGCTATTGGCCTATAATTGGAGACTTCAGTAGAGCTGCCTCCTGTGTGAAGTGGGATTACATATGACATTTTCCAGATGGTGGGAAAGTTAGATTCTAACATGGTTCCTTTGATTACCTTTGAGACGGGGTAAGCAATAGCATCATCTCGTTTTGATAGGTACTCGGCAGGGAGTTGATCAGCAGAAAGTGTAGTGGGTTTCACTGT
The DNA here is from genome assembly GCF_019279795.1 of Protopterus annectens. Lineage (NCBI taxonomy): Eukaryota > Metazoa > Chordata > Ceratodontiformes > Protopteridae > Protopterus > Protopterus annectens. The sequence goes on from NC_056740.1 coordinate 456,824,327, forward strand.
TACAATCAAGGTACTGAGAAGTGAAGTGGTGACTGGTTGGCAGCTGGACGCAAGAAGTTTTCTAGGGGTGCTACTTTCAGGACCAGGGGAGCTAGGAGGTAGATGGCTAGCTAGGGCCTGAAATGTCTCAGTAAAGAACTGGTCAAAACTATCAGGAACATCTTCAGGGGTATTATCAATAGTAGCAGCAGGGATTGGGGTTGACGTTTGTCCTGGACGTAGTATATATGACATGCCACCTGACAGGGTATGGCATTACTGGGTTCAGAGACCAGTCCCCAGATTGGCTGTGTGGTGGCATCCCACACATGTGTTGTACGTTCCTGGCCAAGGGTGATGGCTGACTGCATACATGTGGCAGCTGTGACAATGACACATGACTCACATAAACCACAACTGGACCATAGAGGTGATTCACAGGTTACCTTTGCACATGCTACCCTAGTAGTGTGATTGCCATGGTGAGTACCAACACATAGGGCCAATGGGGAACAACATACTGAAGGTGTGTATGTGTGGGTGTACCACTACTGTTTCATAGCACTGACATATATGACTGCACACGTGGGTAAATGCCAGGTAAGACGTGTGCAATGTGTCACAGGCAGCGTACATGCGTACAGGACAGACAGTGACGTTCTGTCATGTGTAAAGTTGACATATGTATCGTACGCTATGCAGATGTTACTAGAAGTCTACAGAAGCACTGTAACTCTGCACTGCAGGTGTAAGCAGTGTTCCAGGGGACCCCAAGCGAACATGCATGCAAACAAAGCTACAGTAAACAGGGCTGGAAGTAGTGCATTATACAACAAAGAAGGGGTAACAATAACAGTAAGTAACAATGCAAATATGTAGGCACTATCAGCATGTACCCAGGAATACGCAGCGCAGATGCCCATGGTAGAACCGATATTATGTCATACTTATTTGTGATTTGGATTACATTGGTACTGCACACATATCTACATGCATGAACATCCACATGGCATAGTTGTTCTGGGCAACTTGACACCATTACTGTACATGTCCACCATTGCATATCACTACTTGCGTTAGCTTTCCCCCTGTGCTACCCATGTATGCGGCTATCTGTTGACAACCTTACCACCGGCATGCAATTATGTGCAGCTGTTATACTTTGGTATGTACTATGGGTGCAGATAACAATTCAGGACATTCATACAGTTACTGCAGCAGGCATGCTGGGATAAACACACAGTCATAGCAGCACACTGTACTGTTACCAACATGATACTACTAATACACTTCTATGTAGTCACCCTGTGCATCAGCAACGTGTTTACCTGTTCCTGCAATGATGTTGGAGATTGCAGGAGGTGGCACAGTGTCATCATATGCACAGGGTGTGGATTAGGTATGCCTGAGTCAGCCACTGATACCACCAATTGAGATGTGTGTGTATGTGTGTTGGTGAGGGGCAGCAGTACAGGGTGGGGCAGTGTTGGTGCAGTGTGTGCGTGTATGTGGTTGCCCTAGGTGTTAACATTTCACATGTGTGTATGCACGCACACAGTTCCACCTCATGGTTGCCATATACAGGGGTTTGTGGACAGCCACAGACTGTACCTGGCAGGCCATACAGATCAGTGTCTGTGTGCACGGACACGGTACCTGTGCCTGGCAGGGGTGCTACGGACCGTATCCAGTACAAAGCCAGACTGGGTACTGTCATCAGAAGCAGGAGTGTGTTGACTGGACACAAGTCCCTGTTGGGACTGTCCAGAGCCACGTGCACGTGGTCTCCTGGGGCGTTCCGATGACAGCACAGACCCAGCATTGCTGGGGCTGCTGCTGGCACTATGGGGGTGTGCGCGAGCCTGTTGTCGTCCATGCCGACTGCCAGCTGCTGCTGCTGCCGGCATACGGCCACGTCGACGCCGCAAACGCCCACCATTGCCCTGGCTCATGGACATCTGGTTGTGGAACTGCTGTAATATGTCCCCACAATGTCTGTCTATGACATCGGTGAAGTTACGGATAGCATCCGTAATGTCACGCATACTGTCTGTCATGGCTGTGCGACATGCTCTGAGCTCCCTCAGACCCTGTCTGGTGTACCTTTCCATACGTGACTGTGCCTGCATGACAGTCCGAAACATAGCTGAGGTTGACAGACCTCTTTGGTCACGTCGGCCAGAGGCAGTACACCCATGGATGCTCCCACGAGAACCCATGGGCAACTGTCTGTGTGGTACCATCGGAGGACCCTGCCCATGGCTGCTGTGTGGGGACGCATGTGCCACAGGTACCACATTACCCTGGTCTATGCCCACTGTATCCTGTCCATCACTTAGGGACAATGGTGACAAAGGATGTACAGGCAGGATGACTGTGCGCAATGACAGGGTTGACAGCTGTGTACTGTCAATTGGCTGACCAATGGCAGACCCTAACACACCTTCCTGTACCATTACACAAATATCATCATTACCAGTAGCCGTGGCACAGGATTCAGGTTCCCTGCTGCAGGTCACCAGAGCAGCCCCAGAACCTGTGGGATGAAGACAGGAAACACAGTTTACAGTCTCCAGACATTGTTACCAGTGATGCACTTATACACACATGCACACATGGACACATGCTCACAGGCACACATGCACACATGCACACATGCACACAGGCACACATGCACACATGCAGACATGCACACGTGGACACATGCACACATGGACACATGCACACATGCACACGTGGACACATGCACACATGGACACATGCACACATGCACACGTGGTCACATGCACACATGGGCACATGCACACATGCACACGTGGTCACGTGTACACATGCACACATGCACACGTGGACACAAGCACACATGCACACATGCACATGTGGACACAGGCACACATGCACAGATGCACACGTGGACACAGGCACACATGCACACATGCACACATGCACACATGGGCACAGGCACACCTGCACACATGCACACATGCACACCCCGCAGTATACATACAGAGCACTACTGAGTTACACTATTGTTACTAGCATTATCAGGACTATTATAGGTTATGTTAAACACACTCACCAGCATGGATGGCCTGTCTTGCTGTAACCCTGGAGGGACCTGCAGAAATGATGAGATTAATGTCAGTGGGCACAACTGTGCCATTGATATTGCATATGATACAGTGTACAGAACAGTCAGGTGTACATATGGCATATTACCTGTACGCTCCATGTCGTGCTGCTGTGTGGAACCAGCCTCCATCATAATGCAGGTGTACTGCTGTTGGTGTTCCGGGGCTGGAGCCACAACACTTAGGAGTAGCCCCTCCAGTCTGGTGAGGGGGGGATGTGTGGCCACCCCACCTCCTGTAGTGACCTGTTGCCTGTGGATATCTGATGCACGCTGCCGGACACTTCGGATTAAATCACTGCAGTGATGTCGTACCTGCTCATATGTCCTGTTATGCGTGCCAATATCATTTACCCTACGGACAAGGTCTTACCACAGTGCGGCCCTCTCCTGCCGATTCTGACTGGTGCGGGAAAACAGGATGTCATACTCCCGCACCAGGCTCTGGTGGATCTCCTCATCTTCCGCCACAGAGTAGGTGGGGTTACGCTGTTGCGCCATCTCCCTGGAAGAGAACACAGACAGGATATCAGCAGACTATGTCAGCAATATATGGCACACATACTATACATGATACTCATGTGTAGTGATATACTACTACTCCCATATGTTGCATGTGTGTGTGTCGTGGTGGATACACAGGTACATGGCCAGATATCAGTGCTCAGCCAACACCTGTGCAACAATACCTGCCACATTCCACACAACATAGTAGCATGCCCCATCGGTCAGCACACACTGACAGGTGCAATGCACAACCTCACTCTGGGGGGTCATCCCAAGGTACTGTATGTGGGACACCATCTACTACTGTGATGTGGACAGACGTTACTCGGCCTGGATATACATATCCCACCACCACCACCAGCATAGTAGACTACTTTGATATGTATGTGATTAGACAGTTATTCACTTGCTGGGACTGAGATGGTATCCATGCAGCACACTGGGCCAGTGGAAGCCACAAGCCACACTGCTGACCCCTTTGCAAATGCTTACCACGGACATGCCATGGATTGCATGGAACTTGCACACACATGTCTAACCCAGACCCTATGCACAAAGGTTAGGCATCCTGTCCAGTGGACCCCAGACAGAGGCAGATTGTATAACAATAGCAGGAGGCTACTGCAGGACAGAGCACATTCACATTAAGGGAAGGCATCTGTGGTCAGCACTGGTACTACGCTACGGTCCGTCATAACAACAGCCACGGCCTACTCTGGGAGGGAAATGGACACAAACACTATGGATGACCACAAGGCCTTCTTCAGTTATGTTACACATATGGACCACATGCCTCAGATATGCTCTGTGTTAATCCACACCTACTTAACATTCACCAAACACACGGATATTGGCAACAATCTTGCAGACATGTTCGGTGCACATATCCCCCCCTCCTTCTCCCCCACCTTTAAAATATTTATCCCAGCTGGATGTAACCTCCCTATCATCTCACATGTCCAGGTGAGGGCCGCCCTCAGCAGTGGAGAACACACAGCATCACTGTGACCTTGTGGTACCCCTGGATGTGTGCTACCGGCACTCCGAGAGGACATACCACTGCATATAACACTGATAGTTTATCTTGGCCATACTACAGGATATGTACCTGGACAGTGGCATACAGCAACAGTGGTCCCACACCACTAAGGGGGCACCTCGATTGACCCTGGAAATTACCACATCATATGCATAACGGGCCTGGTCTGCTAAGCTATGGAATTATGCAGTATGGGATGCATATGCAGTGACATCGGGTACCTGCAGACACTTGTTCCCAGCCAGTGTGCCTTTGGGATGGGCTGATCCTGACTTTTGAACCTGGCTGACCTTTCAAAGCAGTCACTACAGCCATTGCTGGGCCAACGCACAGACAAATGCTGCCAGGATCATGGCCTATGACTGATTGACATGTGATGTATGGTCATCCCCTTTTGGTGGAACTACGTACACACAACATATCACATGGACATACCTATGGATACAGACCTATGACACATTTGGAGGGTTCACAATATGCACACTATTAACCTGCTACTTTACATTACCTCTGTTTGTCACAGCTGGTTGCGTTACCACAGCTTCTGCTTGCTGCTGCTACTGTCAGTGCTGACAGCTTCGGGTGACAGAGTCACAGTGTCTGATTTTTTATTTATTTTTTTGCTCTCTCTCACTTCTCGCTCTCCCTCTATCTGCTTACAGACAATGCAATGAATGTATTGCATGTGGGGAGTGTTAGCACTGGATGCTTTTGTAGGTATCTGCATAGGTCCATGTGATGGCCTCTGCACCAATTGTAAGCCAGCATTTGCTAATTGCATACAGCCAGTTGTGTACTGATTGCAGTTCTCACTGTGATTTCAGGTCAGTGCTATAAAAGGGTATGTGGGATAGGCATTGCCCTTTCAGATTGTGAGGGCGGGTACCATGCTGGTATGCTGTGGACAGTGTTCTGTGAGTGTAAAGGTTAGTATCTCTCTCATGCTTCAGGCTGTGTTGTATATTCACAATTTTCCATTCCTCTCTCATGTTCCCTGTAGCAAGTGTGTATGCACATTGACTCCTACAACTATATATAGACATATATTTATATATATATATGTACATATGCATACATATATCTATGTACTTTAACTGACCTTATTATCTACAAGCTGCCAACTAGCATGGCTGTTTCAGTTCACACACTACTATTATGGAAATCCAGTAGTTTTGACAGTAATTTTAAATGACATGCTTTGTGTACTACACATCCTATATTCCCTTTACATTCATCCCTACTATTACATGTTATATTTATTTTAGCACAATGTTTTTGTATAAGAGTCATGGCTTAGTGGTAGGTCGTACAGACTAGTGTTTCCAAGGTCCTGGGTTCGGACTGACAGTGGGATTTTGTTTTTCTTTTGAACTGAGTACAGGACCTGTCAATCAAAGTGACTAAAGCACTTTTAAGCAGTTGTAACCGGGTTAGCGCTGGTTTGCGCGGAGCTCACATGCGCACTGGCGGTTAGCTCCGCACACACGCCAAGACACCCGCTTACAACCGCTTAATGGTGCTTACTCTAAGCGCACACCAGCTATCTTCTTTGAAAGAAAATAAAATGGGGAGACAGGAAAGTGGTAAAAAGGGGTCACAAAGAGGGTAAGACAGTAGGGAAACAAGCTTGGGATGTGCAGGAGGGATGTAGGTAAGGCCCATAGCTGTCCATTTCTTCATCAGCAACAGCTGTGCGTATGTATGTAATTTGGTGTGACATTTGAAAGCTTCCACTCGTGAGAGAGGTGTCAGGACAACAATAATACTTGTTGTACAGCCAATTGTAATTGATAGGTTCCATGTCCAGCAGACATGTGTGCGGAATAGGCAGCTATGTATGGGGCGTAATTTTTTTTTGGGTACAGAGTGCCCTTTTTTCAGGTGAGAGTGGTATGTCAGGTGAAGGAAGTCGGTACAGCTGGGGAGGTAGGTTGGGTAGGTAAACAGACAAGACAAACAAGACGCATACAGGGGCGGTGTATGACACGTGTGGGGGGGTTACACAATTGACAGGGACGGAGGTTTGGATATCCAGAGCCCATGAGCCCACAGATGGCAACAGTGGAACTGATATCCCCACCCACAGGCAGTTGCCACTGTTCCTTCACTGCCCAGGACGGGGCTGTGCTGGGGGCTGTGTAGGCGGGGCAACAGGCATGCCCATTATTTGTGCCACCCGTGCCTCGAGCTGGCGTAGGGGCTCAAGAACAGAGTCCCGAATCTCCCTACGCACCACAGTCTGGACGCTACGGAGGGTGAGTGGTGGTTCTCCTCTGGCCACACTTGCAGAGGGGGGGCAAGCCCCATCCCCTGCAGCGCTTCCACCCGCAGGTGGCACAGGGCCACCGGAGGAGGGTCCGATCTCGGCACTAGTGCCAGGTGCACTCGCCAGCTGAGGTGGGAGAGGTGGGTCCGCTGGAACCCGCCTTCCCTGTCGTCCTATGTTTTGCATTATGTCATGACAGTTTGGGTTAGTGACATATAATACCATTCACAATTAGTTGTAACAGCATGCATTAGTATTCCCATTAACCAAACACCCAGATATTCACACCATTGAACAGCGTGCATAACACATGCATAATTTTAACAGAAATACACAGTCCAACAACATGCAGGGTTAATTGATGGCAACAGGCCATCAGGTGCGGATGTATGAACAGGGCAGATGCATCAACAGACATGCAGATATATATGACCCAACAGGACAAACGTCCAGGGGTGTTAATTGTGATTGCACATACCATTTTCACGTGGAATGGGTTATATGTGGTTATAGGGTGGGGTAAAGAAAGTAATATTAACATCTTGAATAACAATACATATGCTGTACATTTCTAATAGCTACAGTTATATACACACTACTGTTCTAACTACAGTTTCCTATATGATAACTATTTCAACTTGGTGATAGGACTGTTACTGCAACATCAATATACATTTTAGTGTTCTTCATACACATTCATATCTAGCTTTGTTCAGCTACATCATCTTGCTAGATTTGCTTTATATAGCTGTAGACAAGTGTGGATGTTTGGTATATCAGACAATCATCCTATCTGCATATTTCAGACTGAGAGCAACATATCCAGATTTTGGGATACACATTCCACATGCAGCAACACTTTGAACAGATTTCGCTGTTTGGTTTTGAATCTCACATGCATTTCATTCTGTCTTGACTGCAGTATACTTTATTCAGGGGTTATTACTACTGTATTGCTGGATTCATGACACTTTCTCACACTCTCTCACTTGCTTTCATTTTACTATTCAGGATGGTACTTACTTCTAAGCTTTATTGACATGTTTTACCTGTAGTTATTACAATCCTTTCCAGCAGTCTCACTTCTGTCATGTTTCAGTATTTCCACAGGGATATATTTCACACATGTGATTTCATCATCTTCTGCAGCTATACTTCTCAGCCTGCTGCAGGTTGTGTACTATTTTCTTACAGGTAAGGCATTTCTATTTCAGAATATATGTCAGACAGTTTCATTTTTCGGTTTAACTTACAGGCTGAAATACACTTTTGTAATCAAGCATGACTTGCAGACACTTTCACACTGTTACTTGCAGATTTTATTTCTTACTGACTACACTGCACTCTTTTGCTGACTGTCATACTTTTATATTTCTTTACGGTTACTGGTAGTGGATTACTGACCTGCCTGGTGGCGCAACCGCACCAGCCTATCACCATAGGCTCTGCGGTTTGCAGAACGGACACCTGCAGCTGTAATATAAATGAAGTAATATTAGAATACACATCTCCATAATATCAGCTAGTTTAATTTCTTACATACATAATTAAATGTTACTTACTCAGTAGTGGGGCGTTGGGTGTTTGCCGGGCCTCCTGGATCCAAAGGTTCAGTTGGTCCTGCTTGCATCTCTTCAGGTCTGCATGGTGGTGACGGACCTGCTCACCAGTCCTTGGAATCCCTGTGGCACTGGTGAGATCATGAGCCAACCGGTCCCATGCCTCGGCCCTGTATGCTCCCCAGAGGACCTGGCCCTACATGAGTTGGGCCTCATGATTATGGACTAGGAGCCAGACCATGTACCTGGACTCCTCAACACCCCACCTCTGTGCTCGGAAGTAACTACCCTCTCCTACTCCTGTCATTCTGCCTGCAGGTCAGTTCTACAATCGTTTATGTTGTGTATTCCTGCCTATGGGGCTTATATAGTCCGTTTTCCCACATATCTGTGATTGGCCATTTTGGAATTGTATCAACTTCAGTAAACCTGCATTGTCATGCTGTAGTTTGTATTCATTCCTATATATTAGCTATTATTGCATTTCTAGGTATTGCTGTCATGGCTTAGTGGTTCTGTACCTTGACTATGGTGTATAGTATCCTGGGTTCGAACCTGGCCACTGCTTTTTATTTTTCATGACTGTCTAGACATGCTGAGGGGTGTGTCTGTGTAAAGGCAGTTTTGATACGGCTTGCTCAACGTTGCCTGTCGGTTAGCTTGTTTGCGCGGTGCGCAGCTCCGCGCAAATGGGGTACGCTGGTTTAAGCTTCATTTGGCTATCGGCACGCATATTACACTCAGCTCAGTTAGGGGCACATAGATTTAGTGTGTTAGACCACTGCTCAGCTACAGGGACTCATTTGGCACCAGTTAAACCACTGCTCATCTACGGGCAGATGCACTCACTCTGTTAAACTGTAGCTCAGCTATGAGCACATCTGGCATTTTTTATTCTTTTGTTACCTCACATGTCTTCAATATAAATGGGCTATTTCATTACATTTTACATAAATTGTGGTTTTATGTGTACATATTTGTCAGGGACTTGTTTCCTGCTTATTTTGCAAAAAAAAATTGGTGTTGTGGGGGCTCGAACCATGACTGCCTGCTCTTCAGCCAACATCTCTACCGCTACGCTATTGCTTCCTGGCTTATTTTGCATATTTAGTTCTTATATGCTTTCCCACTGACTGCTAACTGTAGCTGCGCTATGGGCACACCCGCGCAAACGAGCGCACTCACGGTTAAACATTTTTACAATTTGAAAAAATATATAAAACATGCTTATTTATATGTTTTCTGTTCATAGTCTGTGGGGGCATGTGTTGTGTTCTGTTTATTCACATTTCCGTGGACTCTGTCGTGGGTGTTTACTTTGGGTACTTTTCCTCTTCTGGGGGCGTGTCCGCTTACAGGACTCGGCCTACGGACACGCCCCCTACTGTCTTACACAGACCGTGTTGGCCTTAAGTGTGATTCAGCATGTTCTCATTAATATGCAGAGCATGCTGACATCACTCCGTTTAACTGCAGCCTCCGTGTATGAGTTATAACTCTTACATGGAGGCTTCGTGAATCCTGCCCACTATTTATTTATTTGTGTATGTATTTATTAATTTATAGTATCTTTTGTCTTCTTACACTTAATTAGTCATGCATGAGCTTTGTATAATTTTATGTGGCATTTGTCTTGCATACCTATAAAGCTGTTTTATTTTGAAGAGTCAGAGTGAGATACGCCCAAAGATTGTAGGTCATATACTGATGAACATTTACATAGACAGAATAAACTGATGCGGTTCAAAAATTACATAATATGGCTTCAAAGATAGTTAATATTTATGGGGCCCAAATACCTCTCAGCCTCTTGACACAAGAAATCTGGACAAAGCCAAAACTATTGGGAGGACAAAAGCTCAAAATAGGGACAATTTTTATTTCTCTTATAAACCTAAAAAGTTGCTAGAATAAAAGTTTCTGTGTTACTAATGATTTTCTGAAAGATATGAAGACTGAAACTCAAATGTCTGTCATTATTTGGTAACTTCAATTGTCAGTGATTTGCATCAAACACAAAATTTATGAGGAAAACAACAAAAATATGAGGCAAAAAGCTAGACATTCCGCAAAAGTCTGGACAGTTGAGAGGTATGGCTCAGAAGACCACTGAGGAGTCCAATCCAGTTTTGCCAGTTGCTCCTGAGCACTGTCAGGTTAAGCTACTTGATCAGAATCATAAAGTAG
>NC_056740.1:456839993-456854993 GCF_019279795.1 Protopterus annectens
CTAATCTCACTGGATATTCACATCCCGACCCCACCCCCTGCCCAGAAAACCACAGTGAAAAACTTCTCTAAAGCAAATTTCACACTCCTCAAAACCGAGGTGGAATCCTTCAAAGCCCCCGGGCCTGTGGAAAATATGGCCCAGACCGCAGAATCCCTTATAAATGCATTCAATGAACACCTTCAGGAATGCATGGATCATGCAATCCCAAATAAAACCAAGACCCAATCCTCCAAAGGCAGACGTCCTGTCTGGTGGACCCCAGCCATAAACAAACTATACAATAGAAGGAGGAAGCTACTAAATGATAGAGCAAAATCACAAAAAGGGAAGGAATCACTGATCAGTATTAGCAAAAAACTATGGGCACTCATAAAATCGTCTAAGGCCAGCTTCGAGAGAAAAATTGCACAGGACACTAAGGATAATCACAAGGCTTTCTTTAGTTATGTTAGGAACCTGGGTGGGAATTCCCAGATATGCTCAGAATTAGTCCAAAATGACAAAAAATACACTGAACCCACAGACATTGCCAACATCCTAGCTGACAAGTTCAGCGCAAACATCTCCCCCCCTCCCCACCAAAAGGGCGAATATCTATCCCAGCAGAGTGCTGCCCCCCTGACATCTCAGATGCTCAGGTAAGAGCCGCCCTCTCCAAAGCAAAAAATACAGCATCAATGGGACCAGACGGTGTCCCGAGCTGCGTCCTACATGAACTCCAAGAAGAGCTAAACCCAAACATAAAACTACTGTTCAATCTCAGCCTTACTACAGGATATGTACCCAAAGAGTGGCATACAGCAACAGTGGACCCTCTCCACAAAGGTGGTGCCTCAAACGATCCTGGAAACTATCGCCCCATAAGCCTGACTAGCTTGGTCTGCAAAGCTATGGAAAGGATCATCATGGACCTCATAAATAAAGATATTGGGGACCTACAGACACTGGATTCTACCCAGTTCGGTTTTGTTAAGGGCAGATCCTGCCTCTTAAACCTGGTCAATTTCTTTGAAACAGTCACCAGGGCCATTGATGAGGGGAAGGTGGTCCACACAGCCTACTTGGACCTCGCAAAAGCCTTCGATACAATACCCCACTCGGGCATTATAGATAAGCTCACCAGCTTAAATATAAACCCCTATGTCACTAGATAGGTTGCAAACTGGCTCAAGAATAGAACCCACATGGTTAGAATTGCTGGAGCCATGTCAGACTGCAAACCAGTTACAAGTGGCATCCCACAAGGCTCAGTCCTGGGACCTCTCTTGTTTGGTATATATTTCTCGGAGGTACAGGCAAACACGGAAGGACTGTGGCTGACAAAGTTCGCAGATGACTGCAAACTGGGCGCCATAATCGACTTTCCAGCCGACACAAGCATCCTCCAAAAGGGCCTCATAGAAACAGACAACTGGTGCCAGAGCCATGGCCTCAAGCTAAATGCCAAAAAGTGTATAGTCATCCCTTTGGCAAAAACAAAGTGCCACAAATTACCACATAGGTGGTAATCCATTAAGTACAGAAGAAGTAATTAGGGACCTGGGGACCCAAGTTGATAGCAATCTCATTTGACAACCACGTGGCCAAAGTGGTTAGAAAAACATTTTATATAGCCCACCTAATCATGAAGGGATTCACATCTAGATCAGGGGAGGTCATCGTGCCTCTTTACTCATCCCTCATCAGGCCCATAATTGAGTACAATGCCCCTTTTGGGATGTACCTTACCAGACACCTGCAGCAACTGGAAAGACCCCAAAAGTACCTCACCAAGAGAATCAAAGGGCTCAAACAGATGCCATATGCTGTCCGGTTAAAGAAACTCCAGCTCTACTCGGTGGCATACCGCCTGCTCAGAGGCGATCTGTGCCTGACGTATAAAGCCATGTCCAACATGGAATTAATGGACATGCTGCACCTCAGAAAATCCAAATCCCATCAAGCTACGCGCTCGAGAGACTTGAACCTCAGCACTGAAATAAATAGGACATGCTGGAGGGACAGATTCATAACCCAGAGGCTCCCTTCACTCTGGAATAAAACCCCAGTCCAGGTTAGGCAGAGTCCCTCATTGACTCTCTTCAAGAGGAATCTTGATGAGTGGATGAGAGATCGTAGGTTTACCCCGGGTATCACTTCTGTGTCACTGTTAGACAGAAGCACAGTATACTAACCTCGAAAAAGGGCATAGCAAAATTAATTTAAAATGGGTGGCGAAAGCCAAACACACTCTGGCTAGGCTTATAAATGCCCTAGGGCAGATAGCCTAGTATGAACCTATGAACCTATGAAGTGTGTCCCACTGTACGTTCGGTATATTGAGCATTTCTGAAGGAGTCATTTTTTTATCAAAATGACAGTTCATCACAGGATACCAGCATTTGTTTTGCTTGTTTTGTGGTATCACTACACGGTGGGGAGTGGGATTTTGCCCTTTCCCACTGTTGTGAGATCTAAGAGTTTATATATATATATATATATATATATATATATATATATATATATATATATATATATATATATATATCTATATATATCTATATATATATATATATATATATATATATATATATATATATATATATATATATATATATATATATTTATATATACACACAGTATATTTATATACAGTAGAGAGTCAATTATCTGTGCGTCGATTATCTGCAATGTCAATTATCTGAACACAGGCTTCCAATGTTTTTGGGTAAGAAAAATCATAAAGTTTGAATATGTAAACATTGTACATATTCAGACTGTATAACCAAGAACCAAACACAAAACCAGATACAAATGAAACAGTCCAAGTGTACACAGCAGGTCCACACCAAAATAAAGTTCTTCCTTTTATTCCCCAGTAGATTAAGTGCTTTTGTCAGCTTATAGCTAAAGACTTCATCAGAATCGACTCAAGCATACAGAAAGGTAACTTAAATAGTTACAAAACACACCACCTGACCAATTAATCAATTGTTGCTTAAAAAGACATACTTAAATTACCCACAATGCAATCCTTCAATGAAACCACCCTCCCCCTTTTTTTTAATTCACAGTTAAATCTAAACCAAATAAGACCTAAGCTTTAAAACACAACTTATAATCATTTAACCCTGGGCAAATGTGTGCTTGTAACTTAATTTGCCACAGTAATTCTTTTAACTCCAGGATATCTTTCCACGGCCCACCTCGAGGGTTTGGGCATACCTGCTCTATTGCAAAAAATAAAAATTTGTGATCAGAAAACTGTTCTATAGGTTTTGCCAGAGCATTAGTTTTTTTGTGTTGTCTAATGTCCAAGGAGTGTTCATACATGCGATCCCTAAAGTGTCTTTGTGTTTTCCCCACATAAAATTTGGGGCACACACTACACTGAGCCACATAAACAATTTAGTGTTGCAATTACAATGAAAATTAGTTCTAATCATCTGGTGGTTAACCATTAAACTATCACCTTGCAAAATGTGTGGGCATTGTGGACAAGAGCGACATTTATAAGTGCCATGTTTCCTAAAGCTCAGTGGTAGGGAAATGTTTTTGCCAGTCTCAAGAAAATTCCTAAAAGACTTATCCTTTCTAAATACAAATTTGGGTTCTGTCCCAATATGTTCCAGAATCCCACCAAAACATTTAAAGATGTTCCAATTAATTTTCAAAATGTTTGAAATGTCCAAGTAGTCATTAAAAAAGGTGGTAACAAAAGCCTTATGAAAACTGAAAATTGTTCAGTCCCTTCATTGCTCCCCAAGCCAAAACATTCACTATTTTCTCTTAGAATGGGTCTATAAAACATGTTCTCCCTCTTAGTGTGTACCTCAGAAAAAATCTGTTGTACCATTAGGCTTGGGTAACCATGTGCCATCAGCATGTTAACTAATTTTTAATTTTCTTGTTGAAAAACATTATCCTCAGAGACCATGCGGACCAATCTAACAAATTGCCTCTTTACCAGTCCCTTCTTTTGATGGTACGGGTGTCAACTGGTAAAGTGAAGCAAACTGTTAGAGTAGGTTGGTTTCCTGAAAATGTTGCTGGTATATCTTTTATTAATATAGTCCTTTTTTAACTCAACATCTAAATAGTGGATGGTGTCAGAGTGCCAGTTCATAGGTTCATAGGTTGGTACTAGGCTATCGGCCCTAGGGCCTATACAAGCCTAGCCATAAGAATTCCCTGGATATTTCTTCCCACACTATTTACTTCCCTGGACCCCTGTCTAGCAGGGCGACTGATGTGATCCTCTTGGTGAATTTCCTTTCTCCCATCCAATCATCAAGGTTCCTTTTGAAGAGGTCCAAAGAGGCACTCTGCTTGACATGTATGGGCAATCTATTCCAGAGTCTGGGAAGTCTCTGGGTCAGGAACCTATCCTTCCAGCATGTTTTGTTTATTGTGATGACAAGATTTAGATCCCTGGAGCATGTGGTTCTGAGGGATTGGGATTTCTTTAAGTGTAGCATGTCCAACAGCTCTGGGTTTGACATGGCCTTGTATGTTAAGCAGAGATCGCTTCGGAGTAGACGATATGCGACATAGTATAGCTGGAGTTTTTTAAAGTGGTCAGCATAGGGCATCTGCTTTAGGCCTGTGATTCTTTTAGTAAGGTAGTTCTGCAGCATTTCCAGTTGTTGCAGATGTCTTGAGAGGTACATACCAAATGGGGTGTTGTATTCTATAATGGGTCTAATGAGGGATGAGTACAGTGGGACAATGACCTCCTTTTTTCTGGATGAAAAGCCCTAAGTGATGAGGTGTGTCACATAGAAGGATTTCTTGACTGTTGTAGCGATGTGGTTATTGAAGGTGAGACCACTGTCCACCTGTGTCCCTAAGTCTCTTATCAATTTTCAGTGTTTAGTGTACTGCCACCTATGTGATAATTCATGGGTACATGTTTTTTTCCCAAAGGGGATAACTATACATTTCTTGGCATTGAGCTTGAGCCCATGGCTCTGGCACCAAGCATCTGTTTCTGTAAGGCCCTTTTGTAGAGTATCCACATAATTTGGGGATTCAATAATGGCTCCCAGTTTGCAGTCATCTGCAAACTTTGTTAGCCAGAGTCCCTTAGTGTTGGCCTGTACTTCAGAGAAGTAGATGCCAAATAAGAGAGGTCCCAGGACTGAAGCCTGAGGTACTCCACTTGTCACTTGTCTGGAGCTGGATTTGGAGTCAGCTACTTTTACAGTGTGGGTTCTGTCAGTAAGCCAGTTGGCAACCCATTGAGTGACGTAGGGATTAATGCCCAGCTTAGTAAGTTTATCTATGATTCCAGAGTGGGGGATGGTGTCAAAGGCCTTGGTGAGGTCCAGATAGGCTGTGTGGACTGCCTTACCCTCGTCCACGACTCTGGAGACTGATTTGAAGAAGTCAATAAGGTTCAGGAGACAAGCTCGGCCCTTCACGAACCCAAACTGGGTGGGGTCCAGTGTTTTAAGGTTGCCAATGTCTTTGTTTATAAGTTCTATGATAATATGTTCCATGGCCTTGCAGATCCGGCTCGTCAGACTGATGGGGTGGTACTTCCCAGGATCCAAGGTGGATCCCCCCTTGTGGAGTGGGATAACTGTAGCTGTGCGCCACTCAGTGGGCATGAAGCCTGAGGTGAGGGTATGATTAAACATGACACTTAGTTGAGGTGGCAGTTCATTTTGTAGTTCATGTAGTACACAGCCCAGGATGTCATCTGGTCCCATGGATGCTGCATTCGTAGCTTTGGAGAGTGCGGTTTATACCTGTGTGGCCATTATTACCAGAATTTGGCAATCTTCCAGTATTGAGATGGGCCATTTAGGTGGTGAGAGGGGTTGAAGATGGCACTGAATCGATCTGCCAGGATATTGGCAATATCCTGGGGATCAGTATATTTAATGCCATTCTGTTGTAGCTCAGAGCAGATCTGAGCATTGCCATTTAGATTCTTGACATAGTTATAGAATGCCTTGTGGTTGTCTTTGGAATCTTTAGCAATTTTATTTTCGTAACTAGCTTTGGAGGATTTTATGAGGGATCTCAGCTTTTTACTGAGGCTGGTAAGGGAGTTTTTTGCATCCTGGGATTTTCCTCTTTTCTGCAACAGTTTTTTTTCCTTTTGTTGTAAAGTTTGTTTATGGCAGGGGACCACCAGATTGGCTTCCTTTTTTGGAGGAGAGCATCTTGGTTCTATTTGGGATTGCACGATTCATGCATGAGTGGATATGCTCGTACAGTGCCTTAGTGTAGGACTCAGCAGTTGAACTTTCAGTTCCCATCTGCATGGGTGTCATGAAGTTTGTAACTTCTGACTTGAGTAGCATGAAGTTGGCCTTGAAGAAGTTTTTTATGGAGGTTTCCTTACTGGGGGGTGGGGGTGGGATGTGGATGTTAAGGGTGATTAGCTTATGGTTTGACCTGACCAACGAGGGGGTGACTATAAGTGTTGAGCATCGATTTCCCATGTTGGTAATGACCAGGTCTAGGATATTGGAGCCCCTGGTGGGACTATGGATTAGTTGATCCAGGGCATTGGAATTTATGAATTACAAGAACCGTTGGGCAAAGGTGTTGGTGCACGAGTAGTTTTCCCAGTTAATGGCATGGTAGTTGGAATCATCCAGTATTAGGGTGTTTGGTTGTATATTAATAGTTTCCAGTATGTTTAGAAAGGTGTAGTGAGAATTTTGGGGCATAGTGGGGGATCTGTAGCAATCTACAATTTGGATTGCAGTCTTACCTAGTGTTAGTTGCAGCACAAAAAGGCCAGCACCAGGGAATGAGGCAGAATAATACCAGATGAATACAAAAATGTTTATTAGAACCAGACCGGTCTGGTTCTAATAAACATTTTTGTATTCATCTGGTATTATTCTGCCTCATTCCCTGGTGCTGGCCTTTTTGTGCTGCATTCAAGTTACTGTGGTTCGCGCACCTGTCGTACTTGCTAGCATTTTCGTTTTTGGCTCATCTAGTGTTAGTTGCACCTGGAGAATTTCAGATGCATTGTGTTGGGCAACTAACCTGGCGGTGTGAATATCCTTGGTGAATATGGACACTCCTCCACCTTTAGTGTTTCGATCCTGGTTTGGTAGCTGAAAAGTGTGGTAAGAGTTGTAGCCTGGTATTGCAGGGGTGCTCTCTGGAGCCTTGAACCAGGTTTCAATTACTGCACAGATATCGATGTTCTCCATTTTTAGGAGTGCCTCGAGAGAGTGCATGTTGAGGTTTAGACTTCTAGCATTGAGTAGCATTACCTTCAGATTTTGCATGCTTGTACCTGTTACGGTGGTGGTTTTGTCCTTTGAACGTTGCCTAAAAAAGGCACTATAGGGGTGGCAAGAGCCTTAGCCAGTAACCTGAATCCCAGGGGCAACAGGTACAGACAATCTCTGGCAAAGCATCATGGACTGTCGATCATGTCATCCCAGGTAGACAGATTCTGGATCCCCTTTGAATGACACCAGAAGCTTAGCCAATTGTTGGAAGTCAGTCATTTTGTCCTTATATTGTGGTATCATTCTGGGCGAAGGCAGGATGCTACTCAGGGCTAGGGACATACCTGCCTGGGCCACATGATCCAAGAGCTCTTCCTTGTCTCTTTTCATGTAGTTCAGGGAGGTACGTCTCAAGTCATTCACTCCAACATGGACAATGACAGAGTCATATTTATACTTGTTGTGGAGTGACTTGAGTGCATGAGTTATGTGGCGGATCCTGGCACCTGACAGGCAGCTTACTGTAATTTTCTCCTTGTTCAGCCTGGTGAGTGGGACATCAGTGTGCCTGACTATAGTGTCACCTATGACTAAAGTGTTAGGTACGTTGTCTTGCCTTAGGAGCTGTTGCTGGGTGGCACACTGGTGTTGTGAGCTATGTGACACTTTGGTTGCGATTGGTGTTTGTTTGCATTTTAGCTTCGGAGGTCCTTGTTCCTTGGGCAGGTTACAGTTAAGGGCCTCCGCATATGTTGGTTTAGTGTTGCTATGTGTGGGTGTTGGTGGTGTGGGTTTAGAAGGGCTATTTCTTGCTTGAGGTGTAGTGAGGGTGTTAACCTTCTCCTCTTGACTGTCTAGCACCATCTTGGGTGGAGAGAGCGTTATTTCCAATTTGGCTATGTAAGTGCATCTCTCACAGGTTGTAGTGTTGGGTGGTAGGAGGAGAGGGTTGTCTGTGTACATGAGGCAATTGCTGCATTGCCCCAGTATGCCCAGATTCACCAGGTGGACAGGAGAAATCAACAGAAGCTGAACCTTGGACATGCCTGATTTGGTGCTTTTTTTTTTTTTTTTTTTAAAGTACTGGAGCTGTTTTCCCTTACCTTACCAAGGTACTTTGCAATTATAGGCTGTTTAGTGCCTATGATTAATTTCTCCTTATTAATAAGGAGAGTTGAGTGCTTGTATCAGTTTAAGGCTTCCTAGTGCTTTTCTGCAGGTATTAGAGCAAGTGCTAGTCACAGGGATGCTTAAAGGTAAGATGAAAAAAAATGGTTTATCCTAAACACTGCAGTGTGCACTAGAGAAGTTAGATGTGAAAGTAGGTAACTTAAGTTTTACCTGTCTAAAAAGTTAAGTTTTAGTGGAGAGTCACTATTTTTATAACAGCAAGATAGATTGAAAGGGGGTGATCACTTTTGTATTCCGGTACTATGGAATTCAGTAGAATGGCCACTAAATTTAAATAGTTGAAAGGGAGTGATTTCACAAAATGATAATTTTGCGCTTACTCACACAAGCCAGTGAAACCAGAGAGGAAATGAGATATATGGTCAAATTAACATAAGAGGCAGGCAGCTAGAAAGACAGTGGTATTTAAGAACACAACAGTGACAGGGAAGGGAAGGGGGGGGGTATTTCTGCCTGACTCACAAGAGACAGAGCTGTGGTGTCTTTTGAAGTTTTAATATGCAGTTAAAAGCAGAACACAAGCAAAACACAAGGTAAAGCAAACAAATCACAGCCCCCAAAATATAAAAAAGGCAATACACCAATACAAAATACAACAAATAAAAAGCAAACCAACCTTTTTCTCACAGCAAAGTGTAGCAGAGTCTGGGTGAGCCTTTCCAATAAAGCTCTGAAATATTTTATTTTACCCCTTAAATAGAAGGTTTAGTTCCTAGCTCCACACCCTCAATTCACAAATGATTAACCTTAAGTGATCTCTTCTATCTTATGTATGAGTCCTTAATTGATCAGTTCTAATTTCTGCCTGACTCACAAGAAACAGAGTTGTAAGTGAATTTAAAGAAAGCTGTTGTTTGATTACAGTACTTTATAAAGTTACTAACCTCATGGACAGGCCCATCCCATGCAATGAAAATGTCATCCAAAAAGCGACAATACATTTTCCAGTATTGCTTGTAACCTGAATCATTAAGATACCTTCTTTCCCACTCCAACATAACAATGTTCGAAAACATGGGGGCACAAGATGCACCCATTGCCACCCCACATTTCTGCTGATAATATTGGCCTTCAAAATACACAAAATTGCAGTTCAAAACATTTTCCATAAGTGTAGTTAATACATAAATGTAATTGTTTGAAAACATCCCAAAAGCAACAATATAATCATGGAACCATGACATCCCAATATCACGGGGAATGACATTAAAAAGATTTAACACACTAATAGTTATAAATCTTACATCTTCCAAAAATGTCAGTTTTCCAACCTTTCTTAGGAAATCCCAAGAATCTTTACACAATTCTGAGTGCATTTTCAAACATTTTTTTCATATTAATATCAATAAATCTAGCAAGGGGGTGAATCTTAACTTTAGAAGCATTAACAATTGGCGTTAATGGGGCATCCACAATATCCTTGTGGATCTTGGGAAATCCAAAAATAGAAGGTACAACAGGATAATCACACTTAAGAAAATTGTATTCATCTGGAGTAATTGCACCTTGGTCAAACACGTCTTTAAGCAAATAATCTATCTGGACATATGATAAATTAACTACATTAGTAGATGCTTCATCATACATAGTATCTTCTAACAACATACCATTCATACAGTTACCATAGTCAGTTTTTGTCATCACCACAATCGCCCCACCCTTGACGGGCTTCATGACCCTGATGTTCCTGTCTGAACAAAGTTCCTTAAGTAAGCCCCTTTCACTTTTTGTTAAATTAAAGTTAACTTCTGTAGGGAAAGCATCAACCATTTTTCTGAAGTCATATTCACAAATCTTTTCAAAAATAGCAAGAGGCATTTGCAGGGGGGGGATGGGTTAAACGTGCTTTTCCTGCCCAGCTCACATGTATTATACACTCCATTTGTGTCATGAAAAACAATGCTAAATTTAACTTTCTTAGAAACATTTTAAAATCCAGAATTAAATGTTCTAAGCTAGTTTTTACCATGGGTACAAAATTAAGTTCTTTGCTCAGCATATCACAGTGCTCAACTCGGAATGATTTATCAGTGTAATTATACAGTTTATAGTCACCTTTTTCATTTAAAATATTGTTGGGACCATTATCAGCCATCATGGAGTTATCTAGGGCAAGCTGGAAATAGAGTCCTTCTCTTAGTTATATCGCCTCTGCCCTCGAGAATAATAGTTGGCTGTTCGCCTCCATTCCTCCCTCTGTCCATTCTGGTTCGCATTGTGACTGCAAATCCTCTCCGAGCGTCTCACAGGGCTTTGGCTTAAAGGGATATCCTGGTTCCCTTGTTCATGCATGCCATTACTGTTGTCATCGGCCCCACCTTTCTGTTCATCATAATTGTAGCTCCTCCCTTGATTGGCATTCGCCGGTAAGGGATAGGCACGCCCCTGGCTGTACTCTAGCCTATCTGTTTTGATCTTTTTACTCTTCGATGTTTTAGCTTCGTTCAAAATCCGGTCTGCTTTAACCAAAATCTGGTTAAATTTGTCTCCACAATGTGAAAATAAAACATCCTTCTTGATCTGTTTCTCCAGATCAAGAATATCTTTCATTAAAACATCCGTATCCTTGATGCTGTGCCTGATCATAGTTTGCATTAATTCAAAGCCCTTCTTGTCGAACAGTCCAAGAAGTTCACTATACATGAGGGAGTCCCGGTTTAAACCATTATGAAATTTCCAGGTTCTCATCCCCTTAGGGACTCATTTTAATTTTATGCAGCCATTGAAATATTCATTTTCAATGAAGGTCTTCATGTAGCGAATGACCTTCATTTCAAATGATTCTAACATTTATTCAAAAGTAATGTTATTGTTCCCTTCATAACAAACATTGTACTTAGGCACAGTCATAAGCCTTTCAGAGATATTTAAACTGGATGTGTTCATAGTAGTGAACGAGGTATTACCTTGTCCACGCACTGCAATATTTTGTCCTTGAAAAAATCACTACAACACAGGTTGTGTGCCAGTATTTATATTGTTGGGTCCATGATCCAAACCCTCCAGCTGGGAAATCCTGGCATTTAACTGCCCCACTTGCTGGGTCAGTTGTTGAATAAGTTGAGTCAGTAGTCCCACTTCTATGGGAGCCCCTCCATAATGAGCTAATGGTGGAGGCCCACTGTTTCCACTAGAACCAGGTGAGGAAACAGACTGTATAACCAGGAACCAAACACAAAACCAGATAAAAATGAAACAGTCCAAGTGTACATAGCAGGTCCACACCAAAATAAAGTTCTTCCTTTTATTCACCAGTAGATTAAGCGCTTTCGCCAGTTTATAGCAAAGACTTGATCGGAATCTACTCAAGCATACAGAAAGGTAACTTAAATAGTTACAAAACACACCACCTGACCAATTAATCAATTGTTACTTAAAAAGACATACTTAAAAAATGAAACACAATGCAATCCTTCAATGAACCCCCCCCCCCTTTTTTTTATACGTATTCACTTGGGCATGTTTTTTGAGCTTGTAGCCTGCTCATGTGTGAAAAATATTTTTTATTGTCACTGGAATTGCTGAATAGTTAAAAAGTGTATTTCCTGCTTGCAGAAAAAACAAGATTTTAGACGCTTTTTATCCAGTTCAATGTATGTTTGATTATCTGAACAGTTTGATTATCTGAACTACCCTCGGTCCCAGTTAGTTCAGATAATCGACTCACTACTATACATATATATATATATATAGTATGGGGTGCAAAGGAGCGTGCCTCTTCCATAAAATATTGGTATGTTGGTTCTTTTTTTTTGTCAGTTTATTGAGATTTGATCATTTAAACCAGCCACTGGGGATGCACAAGCCAGTGCATTTCTTTGTGCCAGTCCCAAGCCTGGAAAAATGGGGAGGGTTGCGTCAGGAAGGGCATCCGGCATAAAATTTTGCCAAATCATACATGCGGACAACAGTACAGATATACATACCGGACTAGTCGAGGCCTGGGTTAACAACGACTACCACCAGGACTGTTGGCCAACAGGGTGCTGGTGGAAATTTGGCTACTGTTGGCCGAAGGAGGAGAAGTGGGGGAAGGCATGCCTGAAGGCAGGCAAATGCTAGGACTGTGGTAGTGAGGGTCAGAAATTTCAATGTTGGCAGTTTGACTGGTAAAGGGAGAGAGCTAGCTGATATGATGGACAGAAGGAAGGTTAGTATATTGTGTGTGCAAGAGACCAGATGGAAGGGGAGCAAGGCTAGGTGTATCGGAGGTGGGTTCAAATTGTTTTATCATGGTGTGGATGGGAGGAGAAAAGGCATAGGGGTTATCCTGAAGGAACAGTATGCTAAGAGTGTTTTGGAGGTGAAAAGAGTGTTGGATAGAGTGATGTTTATGAAGCTGGAAATTGATGGTGTAATGATGAATGTTGTTAGTGCATATGCTCCACAAGTTGGGTGTGTGATGGATGAGAAAGAAAAATTTTGGAGTGAGATGGATGAAGTGGTGGTGACTGTACCCAAGGGTGAGAGAGTGGTGATTAGAGCAGATTTCAATGGGCATGTTGGTGAAAGGAACAGAGGTGATGAGGAAGTGATGGGTAGGTATGGTGTTAAGCAAAGGAATGCAGAAGGTCAGATGGTGGCAGATCTTGTGAAAAGGATGGACATGGCTGTGGTGAATACATATTTTAACAAGAGGGAGGAGCATAGGGTGACATACAAGAGTGGAGGGAGATGCACACAGGTGAAGTATATCTTATGTAGGAGGGCCAGTCTGAAGGAGATTGGAGACTGTAAAGTGGTAGCTGGGGAAAGTGTAGGTAGGCAGCATAGGATGGTGGTTTGTAGGATGACACTGGTGATCAAGAAGAGGAAGAGGAGTGTGAGGGCAGCACCAAGGATCAAATGGTGGAAGTTGAAAAAGGGTAATTGTGAGGTGGAGTTCAGGGAAAAGTTAAGACAGGCACTGGGTGGCAGTGAAGAGTTACCGAATAGCTGGGTAACTACAGCAGAGTTAGTAAGGGAGACGGCTAGAAACGTGCTTGGCATGACATCTGGACAGAGGAAGAAGGACAAGGAGACCTGGTGGTGGAATGAGGAAGTACAGGAGAGTATGCAGAGAAAGAGGTTGGCGAAGAAGAAGTGGGATTGTCAGAGAGATGAAGAAAGTAGACAGGAGTATAAGGAGATGAGGTGCATGGCAAAGAGAGAGGTGGTGAAGGCTAAGGATAAGGCGTATGGAGAGTTGTATGAAAGGTTAGACACTAAGGAGGGAGAAAAGGACCTGTACCAATTGGCTAGACAGAGGGACCGAGCTAGGAAAGATGTGCAGCAGGTAAAGGTGATAACGGATAATGAGGGAAGCATATTCACAAGTGAGGAGAGTGCGTTGAGGTGATGGAAAGAGTACTTTGAGGGGCTGATGAATGAAGAGAATGAGAGGGTGAGAAGGTTGGATGATGTGTGGATAGTGAATCATGAAGTGCAATAGATCAGCAAGGAGGAAGTAAGGATAGCTATGATGAGGATGAAGAATGGAAAGGCTGTTGGTCCAGATGACATACCTGTGGAAGCATGGAAGTGTTTAGGTGAAATGGCAGTGGAGTTTTTAACTAGATTGTTTAATGAAATCTTGGAAAGTGAGAGGATGCCTGAGGAATGGAGAAAAAGTGTTTTGGTACTGATTTTTAAGAATAAGGGTGATGTGCAGAGCTGTAGTAACCACAGAGGGATTAAATTGATCAGTCACAGCATGAAGTTATGGTAAAGAGTAGTGGAAGCTAGGTTAAGAAGGGAGGTGATAATTAGTGATCAGCAATATGGTTTCATGCCAGGAAAGAGCACTACAGATGCGATGTTTGCTCTGAGAGTGTTGATGGAAAAGTACAGAGAAGGTCAGAAGGAGTTGCAGTGTGTCGTTGTGGACTTAGAAAAAGCATATGACAGGGTGCCTAGAGAGGAGTTGTGGTATTGTATGAGAAAGTTGGGAGTGTCAGAGAAGTATGTAAGAGTGGTACAGGATATGTATAAGGGTAGTGTGATAGCGGTGAGGTCTGCGGTGGGAGTGACGGATGCGTTTAAGGTGGAGGTGGGATTACATCAAGGATCAGCTCTGAGCCCTTTCTTATTTGCAATGGTGATGGACTGGTTGACAGACAAGATCAGACAGGAGTCCCCGTGGACTATGATGTTTGCAGATGACATTGTGATCTGTAGTGAGAGTAGGGAACAGGTGGAGGAGACCCTGGAGACGTGGAGATATGCTCTAGAGAGAAGAGGAATGAAGGTCAGCAGTCTGTCTGTCTATATATCTATCTGACTATCTATCTATTTATCTATATAAGGTTTACATATTGTCAAATGTCTGTGAATATTGAACATCATTAATGCAGACAGAAGTGATCAAACACATTGTGGAAAGGTTGTGGAACAGTGGGGAGGGAATTTGCCCTTTGCTGATTGTTGTGCGATTTTGGAGTCTGTATATATAATGAAGAGGGGGTGTGGGTGGCACAGCCTCTCACATGTGGTTGCAGGGGAGCTTGCCCCTAACCAGTGAGTTGCATTTTTAATCTAATTTTTTTTTCTTTTGCATTTCAGTTCTTTGAGACTGATGTTTTAATATTTGCCAATTTTGTACTTCGAAATATCAAACTCCATATATATATATATATATATA
>NC_056740.1:456859993-456872493 GCF_019279795.1 Protopterus annectens
TAGACTGTGAATTTTAAAATAAATAAATGACTTGGATTTAATACCTTGAAATAATTATAATATAGCAGCTATTTCAGCTAGACTCACTTGGCACACCCACTTACAATGGGAATATACAGTCAACGTGGAAAGAAAACAATTGTTTTTCCCTGGGAAGACATCCTTAAGCTTACTTTTATCCTGGTGGTATATTCTTAGTTCTCATTATATTACGTATAACTGCACAGAGTCAGTATGTCAGCTCTTACCTGTTCATTTATACAAGAAGACCCATGGGCACAGTAAGGATTTAGTGTGAGTAATCGCAATGGGAAAACGTTGACAACAACATGTGCATTTCTTGATGGAGTGCTTCACTGGATGCTAAGTAATTCTGAGATTTAAATTGGGACATCTTGTTTGCATACCATTTGGATCTATACTGAGATTTTTAAACTAACACAGCGACTTTTATTTACCACTGAAGTATTTTATCTGGAACCAATTTGAAAGATACCTGGTGTCAGCAAGAAATCGATACGAGAATATGGTTTGAGACCTCATTTTAAAATCAGCAGGCATTCGGGGGAGCTTTGATAAACGGCTAATATTCCCACAAAAGAAATGCGCTGATTCATATTTCATAGCACATTGCTTGAGAGACGAGATCCCAATGTAAATTCAGATTACATTTTCTCTCATCTCAGCCACCCCCTCTAAAGCAAACAGGGGCCTCAGGGGCCACTGATAACTTTAGAAGGGGAATCATGTCATTCCATAAAATGTGCTCATAGTGAATGTTATTTCATAAATTACATCAGAATTTAATTTCAGGAGATTATGATTCTGTGACCAACTCTAAATCACTGAGAACAGAATGCAATAAGCATGCCATGGAGGCTTTAGAAGAAAGTTGCTAGCAGTAGCTTATAGGTTATTTTCTCCTGCAGTTTCAGTGTAAAAAGAAACTGTGGTAGTGGTGAAACACTGCAGTGTGTTACTGCAGGAGAAGCTGTTCGCAAGATGCCATAACAAGCATATACGAGCAGTAGCTAAATCCCAATCTACTGAAAAAAGGCGATATTAAAATATAAGGTTCTCTTTCCTGGCATTTCATCATGCAGCAAAGAAAAAAACTATTAGATGGCATGGGCAAACATAGCAGAAAATTAGGAACCTAAAAAAATCCTCATTTTGACTCAAATAAATAAATCATATAACTAGCAGAGAAAATAAATATAAGTTATGCATCCTTTCAGTATATCACGTAAGAGTAATAATACTACCTTTCAGTATATCACGTAAGAGTAATAATACTACCTTTCAGTATATCACATAAGAGTAATAATACTACCTTTCAGTATATCACGTAAGAGTAATAATACTACCTTTCAGTATATCACATAAGAGTAATAATATTACCTTTCAGTATATCACGTAAGAGAAATAATACTACCTTTCAGTATATCACATAAGAGTAATAATACTACCTTTCAGTATATCACATTAGAGTAATAATACTACTGCTACTGTTACTAATGATAATAGTTTAATTAGCTCATCTTGGAGGCAGGACACTCATATTTTGACAGACAAAAGAGCTAATGGGTAGTAATTATGACAGCTTTCATTTAGGGAAAGGTGGAATATTTGAATATTTGAAAATTAATGAAAATAAGAAAAATATGAAAAATGTGCACAGATACCATATACCACACATCTGCTTTATTTATATTGCGTGTGTTTGTGTGTGTGTGTGTAAATATATATATATAGGGTCTATATTAAATCAGATAATGCTTAAAATTGACTTACTGACCCATAAAGAATGAAAACCGACAATCTTGAAGACTCAAAACAGCAATTTTTTTCCCAGGGAAAAAAAATCGTTGTTCCACCAAAAAAAAAAAAAAATTCAAAACACAAAATAAAGTGGGGAGGGCTTCGCCCCCACAGCCCCCGATGTGGGTAGCTGTGCCCCCCACACCCCCCCTACTTAAATATACCAACTCTAAGATCACAACACAGTGGAGGAAATGGCAAAGTCCTGAAAATGGTCCAACAATTTTTTTTTTCCCCTGGGAAAAAAAAATCACTGTTCTGTGTCTTTGGGATTGTCAGGTTACACTCTTAAAGTGGTGATAAATCAGAGTTTGCTATTTTGAGCATTCACTGATTTAATACAGACCCTATATACAGTATATGTATATATGGGTGTGTGTGTGTGTGTGTTAACATTTCATTCTGTTGAAAACATACTTTTGTTAAAAGTCAACATTATTTGCAGCTGTTGTCTTTTAAACTGTTTCTTCATATCATGCATATTTTTGGAGGGGTTATTCTGCTGAGGCTTCAGTCACTGAGGTCCTCTTAACTAAGTTAAAAACTTTAGGATCCTACACATCCCACAGGCAGCTTAAAACAGAGCTGACCCAAATAAGCGGGACATTCATTGACCTATATGGATGACAAAAAGTCTCTTTCAGCTTTTCCCTGTTAGGGGTCGCCACAGTGAATCACCGGTCCGCTAGTGATTGCCAGCGGATTTTAAAGTACTTGCTCCATATTCACCCACTGGATCTAAAAGGTAGCAAAAGAAATCTGGTTTCCTTTCTCCACAATGAAATGGCAGGAATATCTATCTATCTATCTATCTACAGTATATATATATATATATATATATATATATATATATATATATATATATATATATAGGTCTACTTTCTTGATAGAAAACACATTTCACTGAAACTCATTTCGTCGAAGTCTCATTTCACAGAAAATGAATTCCCTAAGCACAATTCATGAAAGCTCACTTTACTGAAAACACATTTGACTGAAACTCATTTCATCTAAACAGGTATATGCCATGTTCTCCACTGTAGTGTGATCCTGGAGTTAGTATATATAGTTAAGGGGTGTGTGGGGGGGGCACACCCCCACAATTTGGTGAAATGTGTTTTCTATCAAAATATATATAAAAAAGGGAGAGAGACAGGGTGGCCAATGTCATAAGATTTGAAGTTCAAAAGACAGAAAGCCAAAATATCTAAAACTCAAAATATCAAAAATATTTTTAATGTAGGGAGACAAGTCCTCTGTACCCCTCCTGTGGGGGCTGCTCCCCCCACACCTCCTGCTAATTAGAGATACCAACTCTGAGATCACACAGCAGGAGAGAAGAAGTAAATTTCAATTTTTCAATATATTGAGTTTTACATATGTTGGTTTTCATTCTTTTGAACTTTAGATGTTATGACCTAGACTCAGAGAGAGAGAGAGAGAGAGAGAGAGAGAGAAAGTGTGTGTGTGTGTGTGTGTGTGTGTGATATGATGCCATCGGTTCTGTAAGGTTTTCCACAGGTCCTCCTCTCTTTTACCAGGTAGTTTGTGTGACCTTATTTGCTTTTGCTGGGGGATCTTTTTGCTTTACACCCCATTTGGGACCCAACCTGCATGTAATGGATATCAGGCTTTCTATAAGCTGTGTTTCACATAGTAATTTGTCTCTCCATTAATACTGTATTGATAAGACCCCCCCCCCATATGGTTTAATTTGTTATATGAACAGATAGAGGAGTCAGTCTTTATTGGTCTTAACACATTTATAAAGAGTTATAAAAAAAAGAAGCAGTTATTCTACATTTGAAACTTAGAGAAATGGAACACTTGCATCTCTTAAGGACTAATTTGCAAGTCTATCATAATGTCATCACTAGGCGAAGTTTGTAAACACATACACTTATGCATACATGCACACAAGCAAGCATGTCCATATGCATAAACAGGTGCAAAACACAGACATGCACATCCATGCTTACATGAGTGTATGTGCATACAACACAAACACAGACACACATATATAGATGCACAGACACACAAGCCCACACACACACACACACACACACACACACACACACACACACACACACACACACACACACACACACACATGCATGCATGCACCCAAGTGTGCGTGCACATACACACGCACATGTACACATGCATAAGCATAAACACACACACACACACGCACACACACACACACACACACACACACACACACACACACACACACACACACAAACACATACAGACACACAAAGAAGCACACACACAGAAACACATACAGACACACAGAAACACATACAGACACACACACACACACACACACACACACACACACACGCACAGAAACACATGCAGACACACATAGAAGCACACACACAGAAACACATACAGACACACACACACACAGAAACACATACAGACACACACACACACACACACACACACACACACA
This sequence comes from Protopterus annectens, assembly GCF_019279795.1. NCBI lineage: Eukaryota > Metazoa > Chordata > Ceratodontiformes > Protopteridae > Protopterus > Protopterus annectens. Next base: position 456,864,276 of record NC_056740.1, read on the forward strand.
CACACACACACACACACACACACACACACACACACACACACACACACACACTCACACCTCTTAGCCTATTGTATTTACACTTCACTGCAGAACTGAGAAAGGCTATCATGGTTAACATATAGACACACGTAATAGATGAGAAACTGATCCATGCCTTCCAATGTGTCTCTGTCCTGAACTGTCTGATGACCACTTGAAAGCCATCTGCTCCAAGAACAGAATTATAGAAACATAAATGTTCATAGTGTAAGAGTAAGAGGATGTTTTCTAGCCTGTCTTCTCAGGAAGGTTCCTATTCTATTTGGCTCTAACTTAACTTCATGTGCCAGCTTAGTTCACTTAGCCAGACTGCTGTCTCCAAATCCAGAGAGCAGTAGTGTTCATGGTGGCAGATTATTGTCTTATCAGCAGCCTGCAAAACTCTTAACTGACATGTTACTGTCCTAGCATAAATGCCTGCTTTACTGATATCTCTCTCTCTCTCTCTTAATCACAGTGAACATCATAAGCAGAGGGTGGTCAGGTGGTTAGTGATGTCATAAAAGAGTCCAAGATGTTTAGCTGTATTGCTGTTTTAAGACCAGTAGCTCATTCCGTTGTCATATGAATGACATCAGTGTGATTCTTCTATGTATGTCCCCAATGTTTCCCATTAACTGAAGTATGAGTCCAGTATATTGCCACAGCATTATAAGTATGACCACCAATATACCATCTCACTGGAATACGTTGCTCTCCAATGTCCTATTAGGATCAAATCCCAACTACTAGTCATAACTTGTATGGGTTCAAACAGCTAATCTCTTCCCCTACTCGAATCAATAAAGTGAATACTAAAAATGTTCTCCTCGACTGGATACTTGTATTTGACCCCAGCAAGTATTCTACCTCAGGGTACTACTAGATTCCTTAGTGATCATCACCCTATATTCTCAAATAGAGAAATCACCCACCAGCTAAAAAAACATCAGTACAGAAGTACCGAAAATCTTTCCAAATTTCTTTCTGATACACTCAATAATCTTCCTTTTCCAGTTGCTAATATGTGATCTTTTAGTAGCAGGTTTTCTTGCTTGCTGCACATCCCCAGAGAAAAAAGGTGCCTAAAAGGAATTAAGATCCTATTATCCAGACAGTCATTTGGTATTAAGATCCTATAATCCAGACAGTCATTTGGTATTAAGATCCTATTATCCAGACAGTCATTTGGTATTAAGATCCTATTATCCAGACAGTCATTTGGTATTAAGATCCTATTATCCAGACAGTCATTTGGTATTAAGATCCTATTATCCAGACAGTCATTTGGTATTAAGATCCTATAATCCAGACAGTCATTTGGTATTAAGATCCTATTATCCAGACAGTCATTTGGTATTAAGATCCTATTATCCAGACAGTCATTTGGTATTAAGATCCTATTATCCAGACAGTCATTTGGTATTAAGATCCTATTATCCAGACAGTCATTTGGTATTAAGATCCTATAATCCAGACAGTCATTTGGTATTAAGGTCCTATTATCCAGACAGTCATTTGGTATTAAGATCCTATAATCCAGACAGTCATTTGGTATTAAGATCCTATAATCCAGACAGTCATTTGGTATTAAGATCCTATTATCCAGACAGTCATTTGGTATTAAGATCCTATTATCCAGACAGTCATTTGGTATTGTTTGGCATCGGGATGTATCATATGTCTCTGCTCTTGTATGAATAACTCCAGTCTGTGAGAAAGCTTTTGGTTATGACCCCTGGCTATTTCCAGAAGAAGAGAGGACCACTGCTGTCTGGGCCAGAAGGATGTCACAACAATGATCTTTGGAGACTCCATCTGAATCTTTAGAATGACCCTGGATATTGGTGGAAAGGGTGGAAAAGCATACAGGAGCATTCCTGTCCAAGAAAAAGAAAAGAAACAGCATCTGTCCTCTAGCCCTACTTGCATGGAGTCCTAGAGCATTTATGTTTATTTATTTATTTATGTATGTATGTATGTATGTATTTATTTATTTCCCTTTGTTACAATTCAATTCCAACTGGGGTTTCTCCCATTTTCAGAAGGAGCCCAGGGAGCTCCACAGATAAAAACAAACACATTGCATAACAGAAAACAATATAATATATGTACAATACAGTGAGTTATGTAATATCACATTGGATAGGATAATGCAGACCTTCCATACACGTCTGAGTTATTGAATATGAGGTGCAGTGGTTGATTACAGACATAACTGACGCTTAAGATTCGTTAACTTATCTAGTGAGATTTTTAGTTAGAATATGTAAAGATGGATAACACAGGAAATGAAATAAAGTAGACTTTTTCCAACTTATTGTTTAGAGAGGAGGCAAACAAATTTATTTGAGGGGTTTCCCACAGATGGATGAAGCTTTGGAAGACCCTCTGATTCAGTTTCCATTTGTGAGTGTCTGTCCTTGTCCTACTCAGCTTGCCTGCCACACAGAGTGGACTGTGCTGAAAAGCTATATTCAGGCTATCATGGCTAGACTGCACAGAGGGTAAGATCTGGTTACACCTTGCTTGTTTATGGACCATATAACTATGGTGTTGTCTGTAAACACTTGAAAAGGTCCTGGGGGCAACAGATGAATTTAAGAGATGTGTTTTGGTCTGTCTTGCTAGTTTCAAAGTCCCTGTACTTTAATCCCTATTGCCACTGTTCTCCAAGCAAACTCTGGAGAGTGTTTTGTTACTGATCGTGCTGGTGAAGAAGGGTGAGAATGACAGACCTGTATTCTGAGAAGTTTGGTGTCTCGACCACATACTCTCCTTTTCCACAAATCCTAGAATTGGAATTTGAAAGTTCAAGGGATGTTGGTGTTGGGATCATAGACATTTCAGGCACCATTGGAACTTTTTCATGTGGAGTCTTGCAAGTGGTGTTGTACACAATATTGATGCCATGAGATCCAGAATCCATTGTACTTCCTGAGACAGACGTCTGAGTGAAAGCCTCAGAAATAGAGCTAAATACAGATTTATTTTTTTCTGTGAAAGAAAAGGTTTTTGAATTGAGTTGCCTGGTTGACTTTCCAGGAAAACAATCCTGTATGAAGGAGTCAAGAAATACTTGTGAATGTTTTCTTGGAATTCCATCCTGTAAAGGAGATCCCATACCCAAGTGAGGGATACCTGAGTCTTTGAAAAAGAGTCTGTAATGATAAACAAGTCACATCCGAACAAAGAAAATGAAAATGCCTTCAGTATGCAGTAAGCTGGACACTTTGTGAACACCCATGGAGCAGTACATAGCGCAAAGGGGAAGGCAAATAACTGATAAAGTGATCAAGACTGACAGAACCTTAAGGAGTGCTGGAAATCTGGAAATCTGAATCTGATTATATGCATCTTTTCAAGGGGTAACACCTTATGAAGAGATAGTATTGTGTACCTGGGGAACTATCACAAACTGGTTCAGAAAGGAAAGGTCTACAACTGGTCTCCTCAAGGCATTTTTTTTCTTTGGCACCAGAAACATCCTAAAATAAAACCCTTCACCTAACTGAGGAGGAGTGACAGCTCCTACCACCTGCTTAGGCAGCATATGCTGGAAGACGTGAGGTGAAAAAAAATATGAGCTTGGTCTGGCAGGCAAAGCAGAAATCCCTGAAAAGGAGGGATAGACACCTACTGACCTCTGCAACCTTGGTGTATTACTATCAGAGCCCACCTGTCTGATACACTCTGTTTTAAAAGAGAGAAATGGATCAGACTTTCCTGGAGGATTAAAGGACTGCCAAGCTGGGAGGTGGTGGAAAAGACCCTCATATAGTCATTCAGACTTATAAGACTGTCCTTTCTTCTAGGGGTTCTACTTTTGTTTTGGAACTTCTTTGCTTTTTAAACATCTGCTTACCAGCAGAGTGCTGGGTCTGTTTAATTTGTTTTTTGTTAAAAATTACACAAGGGAGCATGTGGAAAAGGACAGCTGAAAAGTCTGAGAGATACATGCAATAGGCTTCCTCCCCCGATCACACTCTTTAATGATCTCTGCAGCAGAATATCCAACAACTAATTCTCTATCCATGAAAAAAAATCCAGATTTCATTTTTGACATTCTGTAGGAAGTCTTGCAGCTAGACAAATCTTCTCATAACAGTTGCCATGGCAACAGCTATGGAAGTGACATCAACAGAGTCATGTGCACAGTTTAACCAATGGTTACTGATCTCAGAAACCATAAAAAACAAATTACACAAAGCAGACAAGTGACACCAAAACATTTCTCATATTCACACAAATTGCCAATGAAGGTAGCCAGAATAACCTTCTTTGTCCTCTTTGTTCAAAGGTTATGGATTAAAGTTAAATAAAAGTTTACTAGTAGCTGAATTTATTAAAACAAAGGCTGATGAATCAGTTGTGGGAAGAGTATATGAAAACTTAAAAAGAATAAGGAACCTTGTATAATCTAGCAGCTTTTTAAAGAGCAGCGGGTTAATGGTCAAGAAAATTACAGGCAGTGACAAAAACATCCTTTGAGTCAGAAAGAATCAGAGGAATAGAGGAAGGTTCTGGACAGGCTAATTGCAGCAGATACTATCTGAGGGACTAAGAAACATCACAGTTTCCCACTGAAAGAATCGATTCATTCTGAAAAATAGTCTCAGACAAAGAAAATCCTTTAAAGAGACTGAAAGAATCAAAATCTAAACTCTGAGGAGAAACACTTCAACTGTCCCCAAATCATCATATCGAGGTCCAATCATGGGAATCTCTTCAGAACATCAACTGACCCCAAATCATCATATCGAGGTCCAACCATATGAATCTGTTCAGAACATCAACTGTCCCCAAATCATCATATCGAGGTCCAACCATGGGAATCTCTTCAGAACATCAATTGTCCCAAAATCATCATATCGAGGTCCAACCATGTGAATCTCTTCAGAACATGAGGAGTCTCTTTTTCTTTTAGCAGAAACAGCCATACTAGTGGGGTCTTGAGCCTCCAGTAAACCCTGAGCTATCGTTGCAACAAATTACTACTGTCCAGTGTAACTGAGGTGAGAAAAGACATGAGTTTCAATTTCTGTTTCTCTTTAGAAGGAATTTCTGAAGCAAAAGACTGAGAGTTGCTCGCCATAGGCTCCCTAGGAATAAACACAACTTTCTGACTAGACAGACATTCTCTGTCCCTTCTTCCTGGTCTGACAAGTGTATCTCCCCCTTGCCCTGTAAGGGCATTCTGACAGGTACAGAGGATCTATGTAACCATTGATCCATGGTGACTGTAGGCACTACACAAGGGGATTCAACGGAAAGAAGATGAGTGGTCTGCCAAACCAGCTTTGGATACTCCAGATTCATAGACCTGTGGCTGAGGCAATTTAGAATGCTACTGTGTTGGTAAAGGCTGTTTAGGGATTGTTTTCTTTTTGTGACTGGAAAAAGATAGGACCAGGGAACCATTACGTTTTTACATGAAAGAAAAGGTGTGAGATTTTCAGGTAAGCTTAGTAGCAACAGTTGTCACACCCAGGTAAGTATGAAAAAAGGGAATTTTTCCCCAAAAAAAAAAAATAAAAAAATAAAATTCAAATAACGTGACCCAGTCCCAAGAGTAAACTAAATACAGTTTCCCCAGAAGTAAGTAGTTTAAAATAAGTTTTAACAACTTTGTTTTAAAAAGTAAACAAGTGACATTGCAGGATACAGATGCAGCATGAAAGTGCACAAGACAGGCATTCCAACTTATTTCCCAGCTAAAACTAACTTTTTTTTAGTACAGAAAATTAAATGTTCTTTTGAAAACATAAAGTGGAAGGTTTTTTCCCCAAAGGGAACTCATCTTCCCAGCCAAGGATCAGCTTTAGATGACCCTCGATCCTTTTAAACCTGCATAGGAGCACCTTGAACAGTAGCAGGAACGCTCTGAAGCACTCACCGCCCAAACCTTACATTTCATTGCTCGCTCACGCCAGCTGATGCTATGGGCGCATGGAAAGTGCCCTGAAGCTTTGGAAGCTCACCGGGCATTAATTCCTTGACTGAACATACCCCACGTAGCATCAGGGACTACAGCAGGGATCAAACGAAGAACTTCCTGAAGGTACATTTAAGTTCATACAATATATAATGTAGGAAGGAAGGTATAGTGAAGTAACGTTTCAGTACGCTAGAAATAAACATCACAAGGCAGGTGACTGAAACTACCGGACCATATCTGACTTCAGTATTAGTGACACATATTAAACTAATGGCAAACACTTCAGAAGGTAATAATAAACAAATGTAATTTTTGAAAAGTAAAAAACTTACATCATAACCCAGGTTACACATACTGCTCTAAAATAGTCAGTTTTTACTTTCATATTACCTTTAGATTTTGCAGGTTTTAAGACACAAATAGCTCTTCTTATGCAAACTCAAGAAGGTTAAAAACTGATGTGTAAAAAGTAATGAAGTCTAAATAGACTTTTTGTAAGTTAAGACTGCAGGAAGTTTGTAGTAACAACATTAGTGTTTAATAAGCATGGGGGAGCATATAACATGAGCGAAAAAGATAAATTAGGTCAGTAAAGAAAAACAAACAAAAAAAACAAGAAAAGAAAGCAAGCCTGAATGTCCTGAGTGAAAAAACTGAACATGTAGTGACTACCTAATTTGAACATCATGAAACAACACAGTCACCAGGCTGGCAACTCGACACCATAAAACTCTACTGCCACTTGTTCTGCGGACCAGTGATCAGCTGTAGCGACCCCTAATGGGAGCACCTGAAGGGAGAAGAAGAAGAAATAATATAGTTACGAATTCATTAACAAGTCTAAGAAAGGCACCAAAAGGAAAGTCATTTGTCTGAAGAACAGAACTACGTTCTGTACACAGTCTTCAAGCTTTGAAACTCCCTCAATATATGGATACATTTGCATGAAAACTGCATCAAATAGGGATGAATGACTAAACATTTAATAACCTCCACCAGAGAATAAATGAAAGGAGCTATGCATTCATTGTTCAGACAAGGAAAAAAACATATTTCATAAATGGTGGTTATTGAAAGTTGTTCACATATTAGAAAAAAAAAATAAAAAAGTATATTTAAAAGAGAAAAACATTAACTGGTAAATTCACTTGACAAAATGTCAGCACCATGCAGAAACACATATATCATTTATCTATAGAGAAGTTATTAATGGAGATGTCTCATATGCATATAAATTGTATATATAATAAAAATATTTTGTAAATAATTATATGCAATATCAACTGTTCCTATTCCCACTTACTCTGGCTTTCATGTAATCAACTCTACTCACAAGTACACCTTCAAGCACTCATTCTTACAATATAACTGTCATTCTTTAGAAACTGATTTCACATTTATATTCTGCTGTTCCAGTTCTATATTCCTTTGTTTTAGTTTACAAGTTTCCATGAATGAGTACCACAAATATGTGCACTTGTTTTAAGATTCTGTTTCATGTATTATTTCATGTTTCTGTTTTTACAAATCTGTTTCATGCATTATTACAACTCTGAAATGGATCTGTTTTCCCTGAGCCTCCTCTAAAAAAAGGGTTCAGTGCCTAGTTGGATTTTCCTAGTACATAAAGGTAAATAAATAAATAAATAAGTTATTGGAGCACTACAGATGTAACGATAGTTAACTGTGACAAGAGGCAAAACAAATGTGACGATTTGAACAAATTAAGCACAAGCAGTTTAGGTTTGCCCTGCTGGTAGTTCTGTGACTGGCGTGCGGGCGAGTGTGGTCCCACTCCACAAAGGTAGCTCCTCTCTCTGACCCTGGTAATTACACCCCCCCATAACAAGTCAGTCTAGTCTATCAAGAAGCTATGGAGGGGAATCATAATGGAAGATATAAAAGATATAGGACGGGATGGACCCGACCCAGTTTAGCTTTGTCAAGCTCAAGGGAAGATCATCATGCCTGAACTTGGTGACTTTCTTGATGATCAGGCCAAACATTGATGAGGAAAGGGAGTCAGTACAAGCTACCCTTGCAAGACCTTCAAAACCTGGCTACCCCACTCTCCCCTTAGAAAAATTGTAGAACTTATGTAAAACCAAATGTCATGTCATGGGGTTGCAAAACGAAAACAGGACAGAACCCACAGGGTTTAGAGTACTGGGTTGGTGCTGCTGTCCAAGCGGTCAGTCCTGGTGTCCCACAGGGTCCTTGGCCCCTATCGTTTGCCCTATTGACTGGAAGTACAGGCTAACA